>NC_083652.1:14270729-14383229 GCF_963576545.1 Limanda limanda
ATCATCATCACAACACAACACAACAACTATTATCATAACGATGGTCGTAATAATAACGATAATAAAATTGTAATAATCGTAATCATGATAATAATAACGACAATAATGACAATAATAAGAATAACACATGTGTGAACCACTTTCATAGGAACTCAAACTCATGTTTCATAGAATAAAAACACAGGTTGAGTATTGTTTCCTCTTTAAATAGGGCAGATGAGAGGAATGCGGACGACGCACCCTCGGCGGAGTGATATGACGTGCTTGGCGGAAGGACACACCTCCTCTCCACGCTGCGGATCCTCATCAGCACCGCAGCACCACGCACAGCACCAGTTTCCTCTCAGCACGTCACAGAGCAGCAGCAGTAGAAACCTCCGGACATTGTCCCGTCGCCGACATGGCAGCGTAAGAGTGTGACCAGCAGCCGCCTTCCAACCCAGTGCCACCAACCAGTGCACTGAGTCTTCTCCGATTCAGCCAACATGTCGTAAGTCAACCTTTCTGAAGTGACAGCTGCCGGATGTGCCGAGGCCCTCGCGCGATCCAGAGGCCTCACATTTCCCGCGAGCGCCATTTTGCTTTCTTTGTTATATCTTAAATAAATGTTATTCTTTATGTATTTTTATCCGACGCGCGCTGATGTAGTCGTGTAACGATGATTGAACTATTAATGATTTATTTAAAAAAACAAGGGCGTGTCGTGAGGGTGATGACGCAACACAGGACAGGAAACGTGAAATGATACATTTTGCCACATGTGCTATAAATGTCGCCGCTCGCGTTTGATCCTCAGACGTTTTGCGACACTTTGTATCAAACAGGAGGGTTGTTATGACGACTTTGTCCTTGGTGACAACGTGGCGAGGAGAGTCTGATAAGCGGGTTAAAATGGCGGAGGGAGAACAAAGTGGCTGACAGGGAGGAGGAGGAGGAGGGAGGGAGGGAGGGAGGGAGGGAGGGAGGGAGGGAGGGAGGTGACCTCATCTCGGTCATGAGACATGAAGCAGCTGACATGAAACACGTGATGTGCAGTGAGCCCCACTGAAGGGATGGAGGCGCTGTTGAGCCAAAACAGGAGAGGATCCATCTAGTGTGCAATACAACAATATCAGTAATAAATAAAACACAATACAACAACATATAATGTTTATACATCCTGTAAATAGGTGTAACACATCTTTGATTTGTCAGTATATAAAATTATATCTTCACTCAGGACTATTTAAACGTAGAAGAGATAATAAGAATACATTTTATTACTGATATATAATTTGTGGCCCAGCCCTCGACAAACCTGAGATCAGAATCTTATTTCTCCCTGTCGGTTTAAATTGTGTGATTATGATGTTCCATAGTTTCACCTCAGACGTCTTTCTTTGATCCCGTTTCCTCAGGTCCTTTGTGGAAACCCTCAGCTCTGCTGCATCCGACAGCACGAAACACTTCGCCCTCCTAGCGTCATCACGCAGCCCGTTCGTGACCAACAACAGCCACTACGACCATGACGATGACAAGCTCACAGTTTGGCCTGGAAGACATGGAGGCCCTTCTCTGGGGGCCTTCCTCTCCCACGGCTGACGCCATGGGCTCCCTGTTCTATCACCCTGACCAAGAAGAGAATCAGGAAGGAGGAGGGACCTCACCAGAGGGGGGCACTTCACCCGTGTCGCCCCTCACCTCCTTGTCACTGCCCTCTCCTCCTAACTTCTACTCTCCCCCTCCCTCGCCGCCCGCCGTCCTCCTCCACGGGGACAAAGCTGGGAATGAGTCTGCCCTGCTCTCCCTCCCCTGGCTGGAGCACCCTGATCAGCTGGGATGCCAAATGATCTCAGATGACAGGAAAGGTAATGACCTCTTTTTATCACCTTTGATAACATTTTTGAAATTCTCGGTGTAACGGAGTTTCTCCTTGTCTTCTGCAGAGGATCCGCTCGGTGCCCTGGACTGGATGGCGGAGAAGATGGACCTGAACGAGTTTGACCTGGATTCTCTGATTGGCTCCTGCAGTCCCCATGAGTCGTCCATCAGCTCCACAGAAGACCTGCTGGCCTCCCTAGATTGCCCCATGGAGCTCGACTCCCTCCCAGTGCCCACTCTCTCAACTCCTGTTCTCTCAAGTCTCCCCTCTGCTTCTCCTCAAAGTCCCCCTCCCACAGCCCCCCCCACAGTCTGTGACGATGCTTCACCCGTCACAGTGGAAGTCTTTGACTCCTACTTCGTCCCCTCTCCTCCCCCATGTGTCCCAGAGCCACAAGAGGAGCTCGAAATCAAATCTGAGCCAGCTTCTCCTTCCTCCCCAGTCGACACCCTGGACCTGGGCAGTGAGGTGGACGTCCTGGAGACGGAGGAGAAGCCAGTATTAGCTGCTGTGGTCCCTCAGATCCAGAGATTTGTATTCTCCCTTACACCGACCCGCATCGTCCTTGTACTGGCCCCTAAAAACGAGGTGGGGGTCTCCACCACTACTGTAACCACCACACCATTGGTCGTTCACTCGTCCCCTCCCGCCTCCCCCCCACAAAGGTCGTCTAGAAGTAGACCGTACCCTGAGCCCAAATACATAACCAGTCCACCCTCTCCCGGTGTCCCCACTGTTAAAGTCAAGTCCCTCTGTGGTGATGATGATGATGAAGATGATGATGATGATGACAGGGTAACTCTGAAGGCGCCAAAGGACAAGAAGCTGAAGAAGATGGCGCAGAATAAGACGGCCGCCACACGCTACCGGCAGAAGAAGAGGTGCGAGCAGGACTCGATCTCCTCGGAGCATTCGATTCTGGAGAAGAAGAACATGGAGCTGAGGGAGAAAGCTGAATCCATGGCCAGGGAGATCGAGTACCTCAAGGAGCTGATGGAGGAGGTCCGCTCGGGCAGGACCAGGAAAGGTCTCAGTGCTGACCCTTAGTGGTTGGACCTAAGTATGTCAGAGTAGAATGTGGTTAACGGAAAGTGTCCGATTGAATGTTTAATGCAAACATGTGTCAGTATAATGTGTCCTCTCCTCGCAGCATGTGTTGAAACACAATTCAATAAAGCTGAATATCTAACACTGGTATTAGTAGTTTTATGATAAATAAATAGTTCTGGGAACATTTGGGATATTTTCCACTCAGTATATGGACCGGTGCTGTTTCTTGTATTTGAATTCCTCTATATCTGGACCTAAGTTACAAACCAGTAAGTCTTTTGTTTTAAAATGTGTATTTGATAATGTCTTCCATCCACCTGTATTCTCAGTCTCTTAATAAAGAGTTGTGAACCTTATTTCACAATGTTTTTGTGATTATTTGTGACCATAAGAAAGAAAACTGAACAGTGAATTCCTCACTGAAAGCAAACTGGCATTTTTAATAAGCCTGCCTCCACATGTTAAGGTACCTCTACATGGTATGTAATCCACTTAAAAACCAATAACATGTTAGTGGTTCGTTTCAATCCCAGTTTGCAAATGCTCTTCCTTCCACTTGTATATGATGCAGAGGGGATAGAGTCATAAGTGTCCTTGAAATTTAATTTCCAGAGCTGATCTTGAAAAACATTTGAGTTTTTTCTTTAAATTCACAATTATTAGTTTGTGTAGTGGTGTGTTCAGGGGGGGCTGAGGAGGAAAAGAGGGTCACCCACTAGCACACACGTCCACAGCTTGATCCCAGTCTCCATTCCACGTGCTTAAACTTTATCAAATCGGTTGCATGGTATTTGCACAGGGTCAGTCGGACGCGTGAATGTAACTGTCCCTGTGAGGTCAATTTCAGGTTCAGTGAATCACAAGTCAGTGTCTTTGCTCATAGAGACTCTTTTCAATCTGTTCGTAATCCAACCTTGTTCCAAACACAAAGAGTATTTGTTGGTGGCCTCACAATGAGCCTGTGGAAGCTCCATCTGAGTGGAGCCTCTCTCAAACAATCAGTGAGCAGGATAATGGAGAACGCCTGACCAGCACAGTGCTGCAGACGCATGACTTTTCAATCAAATCACAGTCATGTGAGGTTTAAAATGTAATTTCCGCCTTCTACGTTTACAGAATTTAAGGATAGAAACAGTATTTTTGTGTGGAAACTAACAGCATGTGTTTGTCTTAGTTTGTGAGAGGAATGAAGAGCATGAGAGAAAAGTAAAAGAGAGAGAGAGAGTGCTGACTGGTGCTGAGCGAGGCACAGCTTGAATAATATTACCTGGAAAAACATTCAGCCTGGAACTGGCTGCTGGTGGACGCACGGTAATTGGTCCAGGCTTTGGTCCAGATAGTTTAAGGACAATCTATAACTATGGAGGCTCGCCAACGTCAAGATGGTGTAGACCTACTTACATTTCCTCCAGGACACACTTGGACATATCCCTGTGTGCGTAAATACACACATTTTTCAAGGGAAACATTTGATTTATGAGGGTGAGAGCTCTGTGCATTATATTAAACGCACACAATGAAGAGTTCATGTTGGGATAAAACCTTCTACTATTATACTACCATCTTAAAAAGAAAAATCATGACTCTTACTTTCTGAATACTGTATAGACACACACACACACAGACTCATATATTGACATACGGTGGCAAGGTACATAGAGAAAAACCTGCAAACGAAATTAATTATACTTTGAGGGGTCGAACATTGTGGCATTAATTCAATTTCAAAAGTACAAAAGCGTGACTGAGGCTACATAACAATGTACTTTACAATGTACTACTGCGTGTACTTGAAGTAGTATTTTTTTATGTTTAAAATAAAACAAGTTTTTGTCACACTAAGAAGTTTATTTGATTGAGCTGTGTGAGCCTTAAAGATATAAAATATTTGTAGTGGTGCATATAAAAATACTCAATCTTACTTTTCTTTTTTTTCTTATAATCATTCTCAGTGTCTCTATTCTCAGTGAATGATGGGAGGAAACTAGCTTGAACTATTGCCACCTAGTGACAACACTCCACCATCACTACATCCCTCCTGAGACAAGGCCTCGCGGCTTGTGTTCAGCTTAATGTGCCTGATTATTTTCATCAAGATCCATGAATTATTCCCTGGGATCTTACAATGTTAAAAGAACCGTAAAAACAAAACCAAAGTTTAATGTCTTCTTCCCTGATACAAACCACATCCTTCCTTCTACCGTTTCGGGGAAAAATCCATCCAGTTGTTTTTGTGTAGTCTTGCCTAAAAACCAAACAACCCCCCCCCCCCAAAAAAAGGATTGATATCATGAAACAAAAGCCCAAAATACACAGCAGTACTGTATATCCACATCTTTTTTTTATTGTTGTCTGGGGATGAACAAAGTACCGATGACGCCATCACCACGTACGAAGGACCACACAGGAAGTAATGCCACCTCGGCTACAGTAAAGTGATACACAGTGCAAAATGCTCAGCTACAAGCCTACGACATATGTAACATATCTTACACAGTAAATATACACCGCTTATACAACATATTCACACGCGGGGTGGGACTAAGACTCTGAATGAATGTGTGAGAAAGTCATGCTGGTCACAGCTGCAGTAGCCTACGTCACTAGATGGAGCACGGAGTCAGTGAAAGCACAGAGGAAGCGGTGTCAGGGTTTCTGTTATAGGCTACATCGTTTGTATAAAATCACATTTCACAGCATGGCAGTGCTATCAGTCACATATTGTGTTCTGTGCATTTGGACAGTTGCACATTCTTTGTTCCTCTGGGCTCTGTGCTTCAGCCAGTTCAGCTTCGACATTGATGTAAACCTAATGTAATTAAAGCCGGGACTTGGCACTTTACCGCCTTATTCATTATTTTACTCCAAATGTGCTGAGGTCCCGAAGAACCTGAATGTGCGACTGTCCAAAGACGTCCAGTCTTGACAGAACCTCACTCGATGTAACTTTCAGAGTCCATTTTTTTACCCCCTCCATTTTGTTCTTTTAGTATTTTTTTTTTTGCAGTTGTAAAGGTAGAGGGCTGTGATGTCACAAAGACCTGCTCAAGCGCGAGTCGGAGCAATAAGAAGTGAGGTTGCCTTCAACTCTATAGGCACTCAATTATCTGCATGCGATGTCTTAACATGCCTCTGAGAGCTGAATTTATATATATATATATATATATATATATAGTCCTTTTTTTCTTTTTAGCAAAATGTCACTTCAGATGACAGGATGTCTCGAGGATGTAGAAAAAGGTAGCAAAAGCCCTGTGAGAGCTCGGATGGTTCATGAGGTTATGTTGTTTTCTGCAGCATGCGGAAGCTGGATGGAGCCTTTAGGAAAGTGCCCTGCCGCAGGGCTGCACTCCCACTCTCACGTTTTGATGCTGAGGCACGAAGCTGAATCTTACCTTGTCGATAAATGCACCAGATGCACGACCACAAACAGCGAAGCAGAGCCAGCCCGAGCAGCTCCGGGGGGATCTGAGGCTGCACATAGTTTCATTGCAGCCTCGCTTAAGCTCTTATTGAGCATGAACGCTACAGCGAAGGTGGGATACAAAATATATACTGACTAGTTAAGATGGGTTCAGTTAACTTCTTGGCACGAGAGAGACAAATTTCAACTGAAGTGCAAAGACCGGCTCTCTGTTCTCCAATTTGAGTTGATACGTGACTCACGTCAGCAGCTTTGGAATCAGCGTTAATCAGAGTTTCTGTGAAGGATCCGGATTTTACCCCGGAGGACCCTCCTGACTTTTTAGATTTACACTGGTGCAAACATATTCCAGTATACATGGGATTGTTTTTTCATTTGAAACATGGGATGATGACTACACTGTAAAATCCATCCAAAACTGATGAAACATCCATGGACACATTCCTCTTATTCCTCCAATAACCAAGTGATGACTCACTGCAAACCTCCAAACCCCATTTACCAGATTGATTTTGGTTTTGATTATTCACTTCCAGTTTATAATATTACCAGTGCAGCCTGAACACATAGAGTTGCAATGATGAGCAATTCTTTACTCTGCAGTGTTGAACCAGGATCTCTTTAGCAGCAGTTGATCCCTATGAACATGCTCATGAGCAGGGTCAATGTTAGTTCTGGACCCTTGAAGCAAAAAAGTAGAATACCTCTCCTCCTCCTGGGTCTGAGGGGACCGCGTTGACCAGTCTGCCCAGTGATCCGTGAGTTTCTCCTCATTTCATTTCGCCTGTTTTCCATAAGACTCCACAGAGTTGGACAGAGATCTCTAGATTAGGTTGGACTAACATGAGGTGATGTTTGGGCCTTTACCGGAGACTCGGATCACGGAGACAAAGACACTTTCCTTTTTAGTGCGGTTGCATCACTGCACCTGGCATCCTCGACAGTCGTCCTCCGGCTCGGTGTTATCTGAGGAGTAGGAGCTCTCCTCGCTCACTGTCAAATGCAACACAGACATATTAGACAGGTTGTATAACATATGCAGTTTTCACAAACTTCATGCTGTACATGCAGGTTCAGATATGTCCAAAATATACATGAAAATGAGTGTATGACTTACACCACTCCGTCTGAATAGGAAGGAAGGCTTTATCTCCATTCTCTCGGATCATCTCCTCTATCTTATCCAGCAGGACGGACACACTCCTGTCCTTCCCGGGGACCTTACTGTCCATGACGTGGTAATAGTTCCCACAGTATTCAAGTAGTCTCTGCAGCTCCCGCCCGCCTCTGAGGATGTGCTCCTCGATGGGCGTGCGGCCCAACCAGTCACCACAGCTGAAGAGCACCATGGTGTGGAGACACGCGCTGTCCCCGAACAGAGTCTCTATGTGGGCCAGGAGTGTCCTCCTCTTCCTGGCCGTGAGGGACGAGACCACGGGGAGGACCAGCAGCAGCGTGTGGGGTCCGGGTCGCAGGAGGGCCGCTCCCCGCTGGGACTCCTGGCGGATGCGCTTCGGCGTGCGCCTCACCGAGAACCAGTCCCAACCTGGGGTGTCCACGATGGTGATCCGGCGTCCCGACACCAGCGCCTGCCTCCTGAGGCACAGCTCGGTCTCCTGGCCCGACTCGAAGTACCGACGGCCCAGGATGGCGTTCCCCACCGAGCTCTTACCAACGCCCTTCCAGCCCAACAACAGCAGCCTCAGTTCTGCCCAGAACACAGACGCAGATATTGATCAGTAATGAGTAAGCTCTTTCCTAACAGCAGTTCTTGTGCAGTGGCCTTTCTTCTTCAACACATTAATCATTCCGTCACGCACACAAAACGTTGTACTTTTATCTTAGTGAGGACACTCGATGGCATAGCTCTTACCCTTACCCCAAGCCTTACCCTATGCATAACCTAAACCTAATTTTAACCCTAAAAATGAGTCCTAATCCTCAAACAGCCTTTTGAAAGTAGGTCAGAAATGAGGATTGGCCAAAATGTCTTAACTTTCCCAAGATGTCCTCACTATGTAAAGTCTATGGGCTCAAAAGAGTCGTCACAAAGGTATAAGATCTGTACGAGTTCACATACAGGCCCGTGCAGCTAACCTCATTAAGATTTAGCATTGACTAAGGGCATAGGATGTCAAAACCTTGTTAAAGCCCTATGAGAAAAATATTGATTTGTGAATATGGGCTATACAAATAAAAATTGATTTGTTGATTGATTGACTTCCATTCATTAAGGACAGCCTAACCTTATAACCAGGATCTCAGACATGACAGTTGTCCTCATTAGGACTGGGTCCCTGTGAGGTCTACTGGTCATGATAAGGTAAGTGATTATATTGGAAAATGTCCTAAAGAGGTATCAAAAACAAGCACACACACACACACACACACACACACACACACACACACACACACACACACACACACACACACACACACACACACACACACACACACACACACAGACACACACACCTCTGGGAGGTCCTCCGATCATCGACTCCCTCTGTCTGGCGTGCTCCTCCATCCTCATCCTCTCCTCCTCCAGCGCTCTCCTGGCCTGCTCCTCCTCCAGTAAAATCAGCTCGTTCACCTCAAAGTACCAGCCTGCACAACCACAACAATGAATTATTCACACAACCGTCTGCAGTCGGCCCGACGTCACAACTGGTGTATTCATTAATGATGAAATTATATAAGATTGAAGCTGCAGAAACGTTGCTCTACATACTGTCTTATCCTTTTGTGTATCACAGCAAAAAAAAGCGAATTCTTCATGTGAAAAACCAACCTTGGTTGTCGGTGATCAACTCCTCCACCTTCTCCATCAGCTCGGGTACCTGTGTGTTCTCCTCCGTCTCTTTCTGAGTGTTGTCAAAGGCGTGGTACCTACAGGTTGAGAGACACAGTGATCACCATGGTTACACCTATGGTTCAGTTTATTGTGGGACGGGAGTTTGGAAGGGGTTGGTGATTAGCGGGTGGGGTGTGTTCATGTGCTAATTTTATACAGTAAGTTTGGCTTCATATGAGCATGTTGATAAATTGATAGCGTGAGGAAATGGAGACATATCGTCCATCTTTGTATACAGTCTATAATTAGTAGCTGGAAGGAGCTGATGTAGAGCTGAAGCAGAGAGGGAGAGCAGCTGCAAACTTGTCGTTTTCAGGCCAAACAAACACTGACTCTCGTGACGTCACCTGAGGCAGTGAATCAGACTCCGTTCAGCTCCCTCTGATGTCACAAGTAGTCTTATACAACTTTATTCACATAGGCAGTGGTTTATTCCCCAACACCTGCAAATACACTTTGCTATGGACAACGAATGTCCCTCTGCTGAACTGCTTCTGCTGCTGTTGAGGCTACAACCACAAGTCATTATTTCAGTTTTTCTGGTTATGACATACAGTAGACAACATAGATGTAGACAACAACACATGTTCCTTTGTTTTTGTGACAGGAACCAGAGAAGAGAGAGAGGAAACAGACGTCATACCTGCTTCCACATCTCTCCACCAGCCACTGCAGGGCCTCTCCAGTGTTGGATATGTGCTCCTCAATGAAGACACCTTTTGGCAGTTTGTCCACCCCAGTGAAGATCACCATGGAGTACCTCCAGGTTCCTCCACCCAGGGCCCCAAGCTGCTCGTCTGCGGCCCTCCTCTGGGCGTCAGTGAAGGGCTGGGTGACCGACACCACCAGCAGTATCACGTGGGGTCCGGGAGGGCAAAGAATGGCCCCCATGCACGGCCCCTCGCTGTCCAGGCTCGGCGGCGGCCGCGGTTGACTGTCCGACTCGGCACCGGCATCCTCGTTGTTGTTTTCAGCTTCAGTTTCTTCCTCTGGCTCAGCTGGGATGACCCACGGTGGAGTGTCAACCACGGTGACACGTCTGCCATAGATCTCTGTGTGGCCCACGTTGCTGTGAGTTGTCTCCGTCCCGGCGTCGAAGACCTCGTCCCCCAGGATGCTGTTGGCAGTTGAGGTCTTACCGGACTGTGGGCCCCCTAGGATCAGCAGTCTGCGCTCAGGGGGGTGTCGGCCCCTGGGGTCACCTGTTGAAACACAGACAGATTAGACTGAAGTTCTCTCGGAGGATGGGTTTGTTGAGTGATGTCCACAGCACAGTTGGGCCTCAGAGGACATTATAATCATCGTATCAGTTTCAATCTCTCCTTCGTCTTGTTCCTAATGTGCTCTTAGGAGATGAGGATATGTCTGATCTTTTCCCCCCACCGATAAATTCTCATGTCGCACTCCTTGTCCCTCTGTTCTGCCCTGACTCCTCTGATTTCCCCTTGTCATCATCTTATCCGGGCTCCTTGCTACCTTACACCTCTTCTCTTTCATTGCCTCCTCCACTCATTCTTGTCCTCATCCCCCTTTCTGCCCCTCAACCCTGCTCCCAGCATGCCTCCTCTTTGTTTTTCTTCGTCATTAGCCTTTGGAAGACTCGGGTCAGAGAGGAGGAACCTCGACCTCCTTCCGGAGAGAACAGGCACATGGACGGTATCATGAGTAAGAGGACAAATGCTTTGGCATCACAGAGAGTTTACAGGATGTTTGCTCTTTGAGGAGAGGATGCTCGCTGCTGCTGACACTTTCCATGTGAGCTGCTAAACACAGGAAGTTGTCTCAAGCAACAGTTCCCCCACTATTGCGGACATGTGGTCCAAACATGGCACGGCTGTACCTGGATGCAGCCAGTGGGTGGACGGATGGTGATGATGGGGGGACGTGCGGCCAGGCTGCACTGCAAAGAACCAAAAAAACCACTTACCAGTGTCAGAGGCAGAGGACACAGCAGCCATCTTGTGTGTAGAACCTCTGGCTTCCTCCTCCTCTGCCCCCCTCCTCCGTCTCCTTCTCGCCTCCACGGTGGATTCCTCTTCTCCCCTCTTCAGAAAGCGACGGATCCTGGGTGGCGTGCGGAAGGGTGGCAGCTCAAATGCTCCTCGGCTCTCTCCGTCACTCTTAGCCTCATCCTACTGCGGTGTGATTCACTCTATCTATCTTATGTTCCTCTGCCTCCCTTCCTCTCCTCACACCCCCTGTGCCACTCAACCTCTCTCCCTCTTCTTCTGTTCTATCTTACACACCCCCTCAGACTACTATGGCTCTCTTCCCTCCTCTTCTCTGCCCTTCTGTACTCGTCTTCCAGCGCTCCTTTTCTCCTCTCGTGTTTATCTGGCTGAACAGATGGGAACGATTGTGCAATGCAGGAGACGGGAAGCCAAATCCTCCCCTGCAGCAGCAGCAGCAGCAGCAGCTCCAGCAAGATGTCTCGTCATTTTCTTTTCCTTTTTTCTTTTGAGGCAAAACAGAGGAAGCTGTTCCTCCCACTCGCTGGTATCACACAGCAGCAGCAGCAGCAGCAGCAGCAGTGTGGCACTGTATGCAGACTGCAGTCAGGAGGACAGATAGAAAGATGGATAGACAGAGAGGGCGAGAGGGAGGAGAGAGGGGGGGGGGCTGTTCTCTCTGTTTACAGCTGGATGTATTCCCCAGCTGCTGCATCACGCACAAACACAACCATTGCTATGATGCCTGCAGACACAGAAACATGTGAGGCAGTGAGGGCGTGCATACTGCATGAATACATTCAAATAAGGATATAAGACATGCAACACTTCACACATAACAGCTCCTAAAAATAGCAGGAGATGAAATGTAGCTGAACACGATTCAAAAAGGGACTAAATTCTGACGGAAACATCATGTGAGGCAGAAGAGAAGTATTATATAAATCACCCTGAGTGCCTGAGCTCATCCTTGGCTCCAGGTCAGGTTAATTGTGTTAGCTGTGTGCTGAGACACGTTCACGGACACGGGGGGAAGTCACGTAAGACAGAGGATTTATTTTGATGGCTGCATCTTCCAATTAATCCAATAACCACATTGACAGCGTTCTGTAGAAGCTATTTTCGCACTGTTTGTTAATGACGCAGTTTCCTGTCTCTGTACCTGCGATTCATTTTGAGGAAAATCACTGAGGAGACGCGACACGTCCGCGACCACTGGGCCGTGCGCACGGTGCGTTCACTGGCTCCCAGGAGGGAGCAATTTCCCAAGTTGTGTGTCATTGTCCAGTGTTTTCTTTGATGTGCTTTGAACCCAGAATGTGGGGAAAAAAAAAGAACGCTGTGCATAAAATGTGTTATAGCCACGTTTATAAACCCCTTTCCTATATATATATATACGTAGTAAGGGTTAGGGTTAATGAAATAATCAGGTGTGACAGGCATATCAACAATAATATGCATCTTAATCATAAAACATCTGTATTGGTTAAACAGCATGGCGTTCAGGGCCTGTAGGGAATGAATGTGCAGTTTGCAAGTGACAATTTGTTTAAACATTTCTGTCACATTAGGACCTGGTGTTTAGAGCTGATTGTAAAATTGTGTTAATTGATGTTGTCAGCAGCTCCTGTCAACATTTCCAACAGACTAAACGTCGCAATAGCAAAATAATTCAGAAATGCTGTGGACTGGGTTTGACTTCCAGCAGCGAAGTTCTGTTTTCAATCATGGGACTCTAATTTTTATTTTTTTATTTCTTCCTTTAATTGTGTGTTTTATTTTATTTGTGAAGGACAAACTTCACTTCTTTCACAAATAAATATATTATTATTAATACTATTATTATTATTTTATTATTGTTTTGAGTAATTTTATTAGTATTATTGTTGTTAAAGAAAGGAAGTATCCCTCAAAATTAACGATGTTAATGATTCAAGATAAAAATAGACCCTGCCTGTGTATTTTAAAATTCAAATAGGAAATCAATATTTAATTTCTTTTATTGTTAATATTATTTTTAGTCCCCTGAGATTTGTTTGGTGTTTCGATGAATGAAATAAACTTATAAATAAAAACAACAAACAAATGGATAATACACTATTGAACTTAAAACCTATATCAATATATTATTATTCATATGTTTTGTATTTACTTGGGTATTTGTTGTGTATATTTTCTGAACACCCTGAGTCTGAATCATGAAAATTCATCATAATCATCTATTTATTCAAATGGGACGATTATTCTGACTCCACGTGAACGCGCACACGGTCACCACGGGCAACGCCGTCTTCCGACGTGGTGTCGTAAAAAAAACGACGCTACGCTTCCCCCACGTGATGTCAGCAGGCGGAAGTGTGCTCTCCAGCCCAGAGTGTGTGTCTGTGTGCGTGAGGAAGGACCGAGAGTTCCCTCTGGCTCTGAGAGAACATGGAGGCTGCAGACGAGATGATGAAGTACCGCTCGCCTCTGGTGTCCAGGTACGCCAGCAAGGAGATGGCCTTCAACTTCAGCGACCGCAAGAAGTTCAGCACCTGGAGGAAGCTGTGGATCTACCTGGCCCAGGCGGAGAAGGTGTGTGTGTGTGTGTCTGTATGTGTCTCTCTGTGTGTGTGAGACCAGGATCTGAAGTATAGAGTGTGACCTTTAAGAGCCTCTCGGGTTCCCTGCTCTAAATTTAGTTTGCCAGCTGCAGCCCAGAGGAACACTGAACTGAACACACACACTGAAATAAAACACACACTGAACCAAACACACACACTGAAATAAAACACACACTGAACTAAACACACACACTGAAATAAAAAACTCACACAGAAATAAAAACACACACTGAACTAATCACACATCCATGTAACTAAGGCACATAACATGTAGGTAAAACACACACAAATTCAACTGAAACACACATTCAACTGAAACACACACACACATGTACCTGAAACACACACGTGTCTGTTTCTTCTAAACGTGTTTCATAGTTCAGTCAAAATAAACTCTGAGAGGAACAGTTGAATTGATGTTTCACCTCATTTGAAACAGGTGTATAGATAGAGCGGTAGATGTACTAAATTGATGCCAAATTGGAGAAATTCCTGTGTTAGCAGCAGCAATGCATGAAGCACATAACACACCAAACAAGATGTAAAAGTATAAGAAACTATACAAAATATAAAAAATATAACTACAACAAAAGAATTGGTCCAAATCCTGCAGGGACAAACCTCAACTCCTTCTCTTTCCCCTTGTTCAGAGTTTTGTGGGATTGAACCACATTCGGCTTCAGAGGTTATCAGAGAAGTTTACCCTCTGTTGCAGTTTAGCGTTCAAACTGTTTCACCATTTGATCAAACTGAGGTTTTATCTCACAGACACAAAGTACGCTCAGTCAAGTCATAGATACAAGATTAGCTAACTGTTTACAGACCCTCTCACATGATCTTTTGCCTGTGTGCTTGGTGTGTGGAAAAAGCGAGCACAAATGTCACGGTAACAGGAAACCTCCTCCTGAGAGGCTGTGTTTTACTATAACCTCGCCAAACCCCAGCATTTACATCATCTGCCTTGGAATTATCCTCCCTGCTGTCGTGACCTTTGACACCAGAGAGTTTGACCTCTTGAACTGAGCTGTAACCTGCACGGAGAGATGTATTTCCAGGGGTTGGGACCAATTTCTCCCTCACCCCTGCTCTGGCGTCCCATCCCATGACTGCTGTGTCCTAAAAGAGGAAAGTCCAATCTAATCAGGACACTGGTCGTCTTCTCACGAGGACGCCACATGTCTGTCAGGACCGATAAAAAGACAGAACAGATCTTGTTTCATTTGTCCCCCGGTCACCTCCTCACAGAGCGTTCTGTGATTGTTTTGAATATTCTCAGATAATAAGTTAATGTAACATGCTTTTAATTAAACAAACCATTATGTAAATATGTGTATTTCTCAATATTTCTTCACTAAAATGTCTAAAAAGAACTCAATCTATATGATATATTCTTTTTGACGTGTGTACTTACATCATCCAAAATGTTTCCAGCAATTTTCAAACCCAAAGAATTTGAATCAAGGTCATGTTTCAATTTAGACGCATTTTAATTGCATCATATTCGCTTCACCTGTCTGTGTAGTGTACAACAGATAGATAGTTGTATTGGTCACTCACTCCTAATGGATCTTGATTATTATTGGCTGCACGTTCTGAAATTCATGCCCTTGATTTGAAATTCCAACCCAATAACTTTGAGCTTAAATCGTAACTTCCCTAGTTGACCTTCTTCTTCTTCCTCAGACTTTGGGTTTGCCCATCACCGAGGCCCAGGTCCAGGAGATGGAGAGCCACGCGGACGACATTGACTTTGTCATGGCGGCCGAAGAAGAGCGCAAGCTCCGGCACGACGTCATGGCTCACGTGCACACGTTCGCCCACTGCTGCCCCACCGCCGCTCCCATCATCCACCTGGGAGCCACGTCCTGCTACGTCGGAGACAACACTGTAATCACCATGGATTTTATCGCTATAGCCTGATCACAGTGGGGCAGTATTTAGTCTCATAGTTCTCCCAGATGTGTGATAAAATATCCTCGAGAAAACACAACACCACAGTTGGGTTGTTTGTGTATTTACTTTGTGTTAAAAGTTTTCATCTTCTGTAAGTCGCTGTGTTTTTCCTCCTCAGGATCTGATTATGCTGCGTGATGGATTCGACATCCTCTTGCCCAAGGTGAGGCTCAGCTGTTTGCCAGAGAGCCGGCCCACTGTGGCATCAGTGGAGTCAGGGGCATTGTAACTCTGTGCCTCAGCTGTTTAATAACAAGTCAACAGGGTAGAAATAATCACCTCGGCTCGACAAGCGAGTGCTGCCTGGGCACTGAGTGTGTTATGCAATGATTCAATGCCACGCTCCTGTTTTGATTCCCACAGCTGGCCAGAGTCATCGACAGACTGATGAACTTTGCAGAGAAATACGCTGACCTCCCCACGCTTGGCTACACACACTACCAGTGAGTCTGAATGCAGCTTCACTCCTCTGGTCATTCCATTTGATTCTGGGCTCCATCTCTGAAGTCTGCGCCTCTCTCTCTCTCCACAGGCCGGCCCAGCTGACCACAGTCGGGAAGCGAGCGTGTCTGTGGCTGCAGGACCTGGCCATGGACATGAGGAACCTCCAGAGAGCCCGGGACGACCTGCGGTTCAGGGGGGTGAAGGGGACCACCGGGACCCAGGCCAGCTTCCTGCAGCTCTTTCAGGGCGACCACGACAAAGTATAAATCATCTTTCATTCCATTTTAATTAGAAATGTATTGATTAAGCAATCATTGTCTATTTATCTACTAAATGAACCAATCATTATTTTCCAGGTGGAGGAGCTTGACAGGATGGTGACAGAGATGGCTGGCTTCAAGAAGTGAGTTCTGCCTCCTGCCGTTTCCAGTATCGTCCATATCAAACAATTGTAGCATATTTCACATCAGAATTAGCGGGATATTGTATTGATACTGTTCCCATCCTGCCCAGAGCCTACCTGGTGACGGGCCAGACGTACAGTCGGAAGGTGGACGCAGACTGTCTGTCCAGCCTGGCCAGTTTGGGAGCAACTGTTCACAAGGTAAAGCTGCATTAACAAATGTCTCCATCTAGTGGTGTGGAAATGGAAGTTGGGTCAATACACTGATAAACCTGCAAATCTCTCCTGACTTTTAAAGCTGACTCGAACATTTCAGGTAAACTTGCTGAAGCTCACGTTTGATGCATGTGTCTGAATCTGCAGATCTGTACCGACATCCGGCTGCTCGCCAACCTGAAGGAGATTGAGGAGCCGTTTGAGAAAGATCAGATCGGTTTGTTCACTTCTTACTTAACCTCGTATTCACTGGCAAGAACCTTTTACAGTTTTTGTCTCTACATTTGTCTTATGGCGGTAACTAATAACATAAAAATAAAGCAGTAGCATAATACATAATTGTGTTGCTGCCGTCCTATAATGAAAACATTATTCACTCTCCTGATCCTGTTGATGTTGAGATGCTGCTGTCTCCCCCCCCCCCCCCTAGGTTCCAGTGCCATGGCGTACAAGAGGAACCCCATGCGAGCGGAGCGCTGCTGCAGCTTGGCTCGCCACCTGATCGCGCTGCTGGCCAACCCGCTGCAGACGGCCTCGGTGCAGTGGCTGGAGAGGACACTGGACGACAGCGCCAACAGGTCAGCAAAGACCAGTTTTGTCTTTTATCAAAGATCCTCGGTTGTATGTGTTCTCCAAGCTGCCAGCTGTTACTGAGTAAACTCAAGGTTTCCAGATATGGGCTCATGCAGAGACACTGAACTCGTTGCAGGAGGATCTCCCTGCCCGAGTCCTTCCTCACAGCAGACATCATCCTCACCACGCTGCAGAACATCACAGAGGGACTGGTTGTTTACCCCAAAGTCATCGAGAGACACATCCGCCACGAGCTTCCCTTCATGGCCACGGAGAACATCATTATGGCCATGGTGAAGGCTGGTGGCAACAGACAGGTAGGAAGTTGTTTAAGCTGCGGGGGATATCTGTATAGAATAATTCAAGGACCTCACCTAATCCTCGATCAGCTCCACATGTAGTGCGCATCAGATCACCTCTGTACCCAGGTGCTCATCTTTGTGCTCTCTTCTTCAGGACTGTCACGAGAAGATCCGCGTTCTGTCCCAGGAGGCAGCAGCTGTGGTCAAACAGGAAGGGGGTGATAACGACCTTCTGGCCAGAGTTCAGCGAGACCCCTACTTCGCCCCCGTGCTGGGCCAGCTGGACGCCCTGCTGGAGCCCAAGACCTTCATCGGCCGCGCTCCACAGCAGGTACAGCATCTTCTTTCAACAGCCGTCTTTTGTCCACACTGCTTCTCAGCCATTAAACGTGTGATTACTGTGGTGTAAGTATTTGTGGAACATTCAAGCGAGGGGTAGAGCACGAAGGAGGCAAGTTGTAATGTGTATATTTATTTTTTTAGGTGACCAGATTCCTGTCTGAAGAAGTACGCCCCCTGCTGGAGCCGTACAAAGCAAAGATGGATGTCAAGATTGAGCTTGAGCTCTGAAACACACACACACACACACTGACTTGAACAAAGGTCACTGTGGCCTTGTGAACGCTGCCTTATACCTCAATAAAGAGAAATGGGTGAATAAACGTCTCTTTTATTGTAGTTTTCATTCCTGGTATTAAATTCATCTCTTACAAAAGATGTTTTATAATATTGTCATAAACTATGATCAGACACTTCTGAGCTTCTAAACCTTGACTTGACCCATGTAGTAGTAATGACATGCTAACACATGGTGGCACCATTCAACTGCACTTCACTCTGCACAGTTTGAACTCAGTCAGAGGAAGTTAACTTCATGCTCCAGTGACAGTCAAGCATTCATGCATTTGTAGTTCTCTCTCCTCTGATATTGTATCAAAAAAACTTTATCACTAGTTTTATTTATACTCTGTATTATATATATTTTGGTCTCCAATTGTAAAACGTTCATAATTGGTGCACACACACTGAAGTCTGGTGTTTTCAGCCTCGCTCGCCACCTGTCAGCTGGGTCATGCCACAGAGGAAGGGGAAGAGAAAAGGAGGATGGTGTGAAGGAAATGTTAGGTTAGCAAAAGAAAGCAAGTTTCCTCATGACGTCATCGTGAGAACCACTTAAAGCACTTTGCAAAAATCACTGATCAAAGCTTCACGTGTTTATTGAGACTTTAAATCAGCTTTCTGCAACATTACAGATTCTTTTGTGCTTATAAAATCTTACCTGTTCGCGGAAGATGCTTTTATATCTTCAGGACCTGCACTGGACAGCGGGGGGGGGGGGGGGGGGGGGGGGGGTGATGCTGGCCGGCCGTCACTTCCCTGATGGGAAAATGCAGCTCTGGTGCCATGCCAGCATGTTTTTGGAAGATGCTTCTGGTTTAGACAGAGGTTCTACATTCAGCACAATTTGTCAGGGCTATTTAAGATGAACAAAACAATGGAGCTCTCACAGAGATGCTGATCGGGGGTGAGGTCCGAGTCTTGGCTCCGGAGCTCAGACTGCTTCTCTCATCCAAGTTCTCTGCTCATCTAAACATATTGTCTCAGGGTCTGTTGGCAGCGTCTCCGGTCGCACTTGGTGATCAAATTTTTCACTTTGCTTATTGATGTCATTAGAAGAATCACTGGGGGCATGTAAAGAAGCTTGAGATGGGAATACTGGGCCCCCAGTGTCCAGCTCCGTCCTGACAGCATTCTTTCACATACTCCACGCTGTGTGATCACCAGGGGGGGGCTTTGACAAGCGGGCACAGGGATCAGACGGACGGCTCGGAATTCTATGGGAATTTCTCAAGTGCCGTTAGTTACCAGTGTTTCTGCTGCAGACGGCAGGCAGAGCTTCTACCCACACTTGTGGTTGAACAATGATGTCTCGGCTCTCTGATAAACTTGTTTACCGCAGCAGACTGGCGACATAAACCTCAGCTTGCTCTGACTTGACAAAGTTCACAACATTATGATGATCTGAGAACCGGAGGACTTGGGTTGCCATGTGTTGTAAACATAGCTTTTTTTGGCACGTTGAGGGAATCTGGCACATCATTTAACTGCTGTTGGAGCTTTAAATCATTGTCAAAATGTAAGTCTGCCAGTGTTGAAATGAGAATATGTTTCCAGATTGTATAACAGCTCATACAGAGGAATTCAGAAGGCGAGCTTTGGCGCCAAAATACCCTTAACCCTGCTGTTTTCATTAGTGAGTATAAAAGGCCTCTGATAAGGTAGTAAAACTCATAAAATCACCAGGAGCAACGTGCAAAGATTGAGAGGCCCTCGATGTAAATGTCAGAAAAAGGTCCTGGATCCTCTATTGTAGCACGAGAACCAGCTCATGTGACACTTGCCTTGTTGATCTTGACTTTGAGTCAAGAAGGAGGTAATAGCAGTCGTGCTTTCTAGGCCGGCACCGTAATCTCTCCCAACACCTGCTCGTGCTCTCGTCTCTCTTATCCCCTCAACAGCTCCTGAGCAGAAACAATAGCAATGCTTTTCTATTAGTCGCCTCCAAGGTCGCTATCAGACATCGGAGCGGCCGCCTTCAGCCGCTCGGCTTCTCCGCACCAGCGCGACCTGTCAGCTCTTATCACCGAAGAGCCAAATCCTGTTCATTCCACTGCGAAAGGCCACTTCATCAGACAATACAGCAAACTCTCTACAAGGCTAAGAAATGGTCGGGCTGTCCGCGTCGGGGTTTGACTGACAGGTGCAGAAGAGACATGGGATTGTTGAGCCGATCTCAGAGACAGGCCACAGAGTCCCAGAGAGATAGACAGAGCGATAGAGACAGAGGAGTGGGCACCAGCAGCCGTGATCTCACCCTCCTCTCCCCTCTTTTGGCAGGGGCTTCCAGAAAGCTGCCCTTTTGCTGAAAAATGCCAAGCACACGGCATTCCTCCAGCAGCTACACAAAGGCCCTCCCTCGTCTCAGCTGCACAGGCACAATCAGACAAGGGATAATTATATAATTAGGCTGGCCGGTGCAGATGGGCCCTCAGATGGTGTGTTGGTGTGTCATATTTGTGTTATCGGACAATGAAGAGAGTCGGGCTTTATCAGACCAGGCATTAGAGTGTGTGGGGGGGTTCAGCTGCGGCGCTTATAGGCTCAGATTGTCATGACTGGTCGATAGGGTGACCTTTAGCCCTGGGCCCAGCTCAGATCAGGGCATGTATTGTGTGTGTGTGTGTGTGTGTGTGTGTGTGTGTGTGTGTGTGTGTGTGTGTGTTGGTATCTTGTGATATGCGTGGAGGAGGTGGGGACTTTTTTGGGGCTCCAGCAAATCAATCATACAGAGATGAAACTTTGGGGGAAATCTTTTGTGCCCACAACTCTGAACACACAGAGATACAGTAAAGTGCTCATTCACATTCATGCAGATGTCAGGGTTGATATACCTCAAACCCCAATTTATTCAAAATGTGTTCACTTGAATGGAATTAAGCTGGATATTTGATCCTGGTTGTTAAATAATAGTGAATCTAGTCCATAGGCAGGGGCGTTCCAAAGGACTTTGGGGCCCCAGGTCAAAGTGTGGCCCTCCTGGGCAGCCTTACATCCAACCAAACCTAATTCATTTAGATATTCTACCAAACAAACCAACCTAAACTAACCTTTTGGCTGAAAGCTAGTGGCATGAGCCCTAATTCAGCTGTTTCCCACCATGGGTTCATTGCTGTCTTCTGTATAACGTTAATGTAATCAGCTGTTCTAGTTTACATTCACTCTGGACACATGGTGGTGTTCAGATGTTACCATTAACTCCATACATACTATATTAAAAGTTATTTTTTCAAATGTATTGAGCTGTTCCGCATACCCGTGGCTGCAGAGGAATCACACTAAATGACCACTTCAGTTTAAAGCCAAACAGATAAGAGCTCCTCTGCCCTCTCGTCGGAGCAGGATCTCTGCTCCCAGACGAGAATCGAGCCAGTGTCCCTCTCGGTTGGCCACCACCCAACAATCTCCCCTCGCACCGTGGCCTTGGCTTTGGGTGTGTCTCCACTCGCACGGGACAGCACAGAATAGGCTATTGTTGATCACACAAGACAGAGAACCAGGGGAGGAAGGAGGGGTGGTAGTGGTGGTCTGGAGATGGTGGGAGAAGAAATTAGATTTTAACGAGCGGGCAAAAAGCTGGTGGACAATGCAGCAGGGCTCCCCTCCCACGTACATACATGTGCACCGATGCAGAGCCACTGGACACACATGCACACACACACACACAGACACACACACACATGCACACACACACACACATGAACACACACACACAGACCTAGTTTCCTTCCTTCATTGTGTTCTGATACTTGTAATATTTGCTTTGAGACCGACATGGAGCAGGATTCTTATATTTCATATAACGCATCGAACAAGGCAGCATGTAAAACTTTGTGTAGAGCTTCACAGTCAGAGAGACACAACTAACATTTCTTGCACAGAATTGAATAAGAAGATTAGTGGCACTGTCTGTGGGATAGATATTAAAGCTGCAGCCAGTTAACTTGGTTGAGCATAAAGTCCAGAAGCCTCATTGTGATAAGACTCCTAACAAATCCTGGATTATTGGCAACATGTTGAACTACTGAACGGCTTCAGAATGATAACCCATGTCCAATGAATGACATTATAATCATTATAATTCATATAACCATACAAAGCACAAGACCACATTATAATAAATTGTTCACCACATGATGTCCTGCTTTTGTTAAATCTTCCTCATTTAATAACCCAGAGTTATTCAGTGATTCAACAGTTTCTTCCCCCGTTTTCCCGAATCAACACATTTTATTCATTGAACTGACACATTTGTGAATTGTGCATTTGTCAAATCAGAGAAACGTGTGAAATAATATTGTGTGGTTTCTTGTTGTGACACCTGTCGTACGCAGACTTTCAACCTGACCGGACCAACCTCCTGCTCCTCACCTTGTCCTCAACCTGCCTGTCTGCAAAAGAGGGGATACACCAGAACATGTCCAGCAGGGGGCGATCTAAGAGGGTAGGCTGAGCAAGCAAGTGCCTGGGGCCCCCCAGAGCTGCCAGGGGGCCACAGAGAAGGGCTGATTGCATTGGACCATAGCAACATACCAAATTTTTTGTGAACCCCCCCCTACCCCCCTGGGATCAGCTTTGTACAGGAGACGACACCATGGCTGGAAACCCCCCCAACAAGGCCTCTGTCTAAATGCATGTGTATGATGTGATGGTGATGGTGGTGGAGGTTTTGCACTTAAACTTTACTACCAGTGTTATTTATGTGTATGCACAGTATGCACTTTGGAGTTGGGGGAGTTTGGTTTGATTTGGTTTGATGTAGCCACCCCCCCCCCCCCCCCCCGGTCCCTTTTTGCCTGGGGTCTACAAAGTACCTCCTGATGTCACATTCAACAGTCATTCACCTTAATGAAAGATAGATTTAGAGTTGGCGTGTAAATAACCTTTAATTTCTCTGAAAGACAGAAGCTCAATCTCAGACGTCACGATG
The DNA here is from genome assembly GCF_963576545.1 of Limanda limanda. Lineage (NCBI taxonomy): Eukaryota > Metazoa > Chordata > Actinopteri > Pleuronectiformes > Pleuronectidae > Limanda > Limanda limanda. The sequence continues at coordinate 14,293,910 of NC_083652.1, forward strand.
TGAGAACAGAGATGAACTACAATTGTCTGTTTCACATATATATGGTTATTTCTATTTCTTCTAAACGATGTATGAGTTCCTTGATGTGGTCTGTCTGGCACGTGCTTGTTTCCCAAAAGACGATAAGAAACAGTAGATTTTCTTTTTTTTGGGCTACACAGGCGACAGTTTGCCTAAAACCAGCAAACAGTCATTAGCACTTATGAGGCTCCGATTGTCTGTCTCTTTAAGATTACTGCTTTTGCACAAAGCGCAGACAGTCTCACTCTCATGGCAACAGAAAACAACCCTCTTCAATTACAGTTTCTCATCCAGCTTAGAGAAGATATTCACGTGGAACTCGCTGCTGCACAACTATTTTTGGGGCCGGAGAGTTTCTGTGAGACGTGAGAAAACTTCTGTCTCAGATGAAAATGGCTGCCGTGACCAAGTCTCTCTGTTTTTAATCCTGCTGTTTTTAGATGTTGGCAACAATTTCTCAAAGTCTGTTTGTCCCCTGAGGGTTTGGATGCTTTTGAGCTTTGGTCGTGATTTTCCAGAGGGGAAGAAAAAAAACAGAATTTGCCAGAGTTCATGTTTGTTGGCATGAAACGAGAATATCTTTGCGTGACATGTTGGGTTATTTTGATGGTTCGAATCCCGGGTCGGCTTCTTTCTGTGTGAGTGTGTATTGTGGTTTGTCTCTGAGATATACTGGCGACCAGTCCAAGGTGGTTCTCCCCCAGTGTCCGATGGGATTGGCTCGAGTTCCCCTTAAAGACTAAAATGACAAATGATTCTCTTAACACGACAGTGAGCTGAGCCACCGGCTGAGGTCACATGCGTCTGCCCCGAATGACCAAGTGCCCACTCGCCACAGTCAAACAAAGCCAGTCTCAGATGTGAAAACTCAACCTCATAGGTCACTTTCAACTGGGACCCAGTCGATAAATCAGCATCACGGTCGGAGAGGCCTCGACAAAATTCCTGATGTCTGTAATCCCACTCTCCACACTGACTTCCTGCATAATGCGAGGAGAGTTTTCCAGCCGCGTTCTCTCATCTCTAATGTCGTGACCTTTCTGCCCATTTGGAAGACTTGAGAGGAGGAGAGGGCTGCAGCTGGTGGTGTCACCACAGAAGACGCATGCAGGGATGATGTGAGGCCTGTGACATTCTGCGGTGGGATGTGACCCTCTCTGCTCCGTCACTGCTTTGAGGATCAGTCAGTCGCCCGCTCGGGTTTACCCTTGAGGTCGGCGCCGCTCACGGGCTGAATTGACGTCTTGATGCAGCGGCGGTTACAGTATCCAGGCTCGTCACAGGTTCAATGAGAGGCAACAAAGACGTCTTTATCGACACCGGACAATAGTTAAAACGACAAAGTGACAGTGGGACATTCTTCATCTATCATGAATCACTGATCTCAGAAATGTGCTTCGCTCAACAGTGTGGTTCCAGAAGCAAAAAATCCCACTCATTTTTTTTTTTTTTTTTTTACAAGATTATTTTATTCTCAATGTGAAAGAGAGAAACCACACTACCCACAATCCTCAAATGTCTTGTGGAAATATTAACTAATACCGCGATTGATCAGATGTTTAGCGTTAGGTTATGTTTTGCATATTCATCGGTAAACAACAATAATTATAAGAAGTTTGTATCATTTTTTGATGGAAACAATTTCAGACACAAATTATCCAGCAGAGCACTGGACTCAAAGTCTCACTATGCAGCTTCAAGTTATGATTTAATTCATCTGAGCACTCTCGGTATAATAACACCACGTTCAGTGTGATGATAGGAATCAACGTGAGGACACGAGCAGCTGAACTGGCCGCTCACCAGAGATCTCTGAAGAACCAGTCCAATCCCAGGCTGGGCCAGGCCATGGGAAGCTTGACGTCAAAGAAGTTCGCCCTCCAAAATAAGTAACCTTTCCCCCCCCCCCTTCTGTCCTCCCCGGTCTGGCCTGCATTTTCATATTTCACTGGTATTTCCGGATGGCTCCCACATTTGCAAAATAAAGGCCATCAGAGTAATCATTATAATGTTGAACAATAATAACTGGGGGAACTGAATGAAAGCCTGGAGAGGCTTGTTGACCTTTCAGAGCTAAACTGGTCCTGGCTTCTGTCTGTGCACTGCTGAGCCCATTGTGTTCCCAGACCTTATCATTGTGTTGCAGTTTCCTCTCCCCGCTGCGTGTGTGCACATGTGCATGTGTGAGAGTTAGTGTATGAGCCGATGCATGTGTGCGCGTCTTGCCCTTGTGTGTACATGTTCGTGTGTGTGTGTGTGTGTGTTTCTTTTGGTGAACTTGGCCGGCGCACTACAAAGGTCCAGAGGCTGGAGGAGTGTTACATGTCCTCTCACACTCGTGGATCCCTCGGCTCAGTGGCTGATTTCACACATTTGGATGAAAAGTTTACCTGCTGCTCTGGTTTCTCGACTCTTCATCTGTTTTCTGGGCGAGAACACACATGTTGACACAAAGCGGCGACATAATTAAAAGAGATGCAACCACATGAAATGTCACAGTACAGCTGGTACCTTTTAATTAAAGGAAAATCATAGTCTACGTTTTGCTTTTCTCTCAGAGCTGAGATTTTTCTGAAAATGCATCAAAAGTCCGACATTACAGAGGAGAACAGATGTGGAGTATGAACATGTGTCTGCACAGCGTTACAGTGGATGTCTTAGAATCACAGGAATATTCTTCCCTCGGCATCAGCTGTGAAATCAATCAAAACTCTTACTAACTCCAGAAGAAACAAACTTTTAACAGTGCGGCTGATTCATAAAAGTTAAAATCTGACGAGAGCTTCAGTCATCAACTCTTCACCAGAGCTCAGGGCTGAGTGGGGGGGTTCTACTGGTCGCAGTCTGTATAAAGACAGAGAGAAGGAAGGAAAGAACCAGGGTCTCCACCTGTTACCCCCCCCCCGACCTTCTCCACTGACTGGTGTGGGAGCGAGACATCCTATGATGTCACGCTCAGCTCTGTTCTCCCAGACAATACACCCACACCTCCGGGGCTTCCCCTGCCCCGGCAACAGGGGGAGCTGTTGTGTCCTGGTGGTATGTGCGCTATGACTCATCGCCTCCTTTCTCCCACGCACCACACACACGCAGTCGTTCTCACACACATGCTTGAGCAGCCATACACAGCTGCTGACACCCAGAGTTCCATAGTGATACACACATACAAACACAGAGAGCATCACTGGGTATACAGTGCAGGGAATGGACAAAGGGATGGGGGGGGGGGGGGGGGGGGCTGCATGTAGGATGTGGGGGTGGACTGATGGAGATGTTGCCACCGGCAACTGATATCCCAACACAGCTCTGACCCTGCTAACGCCTGTGGCTAATTGAATCAATGGGAGTATTGATACACATGGAGAAAGTGAGACGACAGAGGGGGGTGGGATGAGAGGGGGACAGTGTGTTTGTGTGTGTGTGTGTGTGTGTGTGTGTGTGTGTGTGTGTGTGTGTGTGTGTGTGTGTGTGTGTGTGTGTGTGTGTGTGCTTAGTTACTGAGTGTTGTTCTTTTGTGTTACATATTCATCATGCAACTACTGTGACCAATAGGCTAAATTTCATGTGTCATCATTATGTGTGATGTGTGTGATGTGTGTGATGTGTGTTTGTGTGTTTGTGTGTTTGTGTGTTTGTGTGTTTGTGTGTTTGTGTGTATATGTTGATGAGATGAAACATTGTGTATTTACATGTGAGTCTCTACATTGAACAGACAAGTCCACGTGTTCTCTAACTTCACAAACAGACGTGTGTTGAACTTATATTGTGTGAATATTGTGAACTAAATTAATCACACTCCTGCTGATGAATTCATTTTACACTGGTATAACTAACATGACACTGTCTTCACTGTCGATATTAAAGGATAAACAAGTTAGACAATTACCCAGTGACACATTAACACACAACTCTCTACTCTTTTTTTCCTCTGTTTTTGGTCTCCACCAATTCTTTTGGGAAATAAAAAACTTTTTAGCTGCTGTATACTTTCAACAGCAAAGTCCTAATAACGATTTATTATTTGTAAACGATTAAAAATCTCTCACATATTTGATATTCTCCCTGTGAACTGTTTTATTTCCTGCCACGATGTGTCGGGATCTGCTGGTGTCGGGCCCGATAAGGGAGCGTCTGCAACAAACTACCTCAGGCCATCAAAGCTATCCTACTATTGTTCCCCCACGCACAGGAAGCAAGGTTTGTTTTGTTATTGTTGGATGAGGGAGAAGGAGCTGTGTGTGTGTGTGTGTGTGTGTCTGTGTGACATCGAATCTTGTGTGTTTATTCATGTCTGTGTGTGAATTAACTTTTAGATGTATAGATGTGGGTTATGTGTTTCAACATGTGTGCATTGTGTCACAGGTGTGTGCACGTCGGTCTGTGTGTTGTGTGCGTCTCGCAGCCAGAGGAAGCCGTCAGTGTTCTGTACCTGAGTCAGAACGGAAGAGGAGCTCAAGCGGCCGTCGGCTCAGCGGAACCCGGAGTCGTGCAGGAAGACACCTGGGAGCTGAGGGAGAACAAACAAACCCGGAGGGGGGAAGAGGAAGACGAGGGAGAGGAGAGGCAGGATGAGGAGGGGGAATTAAACAGAGAGAGAGAGAGAGAGAGAGAGAGAGAGAGAGAGAGAGAGAGAGAGAGAGAGAGCTGCTGCTGTTAAATCTGTGTTCAGGAAGAAGGTTGGAGAAGAAACTTCCGCTTCATACGTCAGTTTAGCATCGTTACGACTTCAGTGTGTGAACAGAAGTTTGAAGAATCGGATTCTTCCTCCAAATAAATACAACCTCCTAGTTTTCAGACGAACCCTTTGCCTGACTTGTCACTCTGGAATCGCTCAGAACCCGATCGCTCTATTTCAGTCCTAAAAACGCAAGACAAAAAAACTTGGAACGTAAAGACTTTGATTTGTGTCGTGTTTACAGGTTTAAAACGATAAAACCCGAGTGCTCCTGCAGCCGTGAAACAGCTGGATTGATAAAGACAGACTGGTGCACATCTGTTCTGTCAGTTGTGTTTGCTGGAGCCCAGACCTGCCGTCATACCCATAAAGCTCCACATAAGAAAGTTGGAAAATGGCAGGAAGCTGTAGATGTGATTGTTTTGTCGTGTGATGAACCGACTTCTGTTATCGTCTGTTTAAAAACTCACAACATGGAACCAGCGTTATGTTCCCGACACACAAGGCCTCACACAGAAGCACTGGCCAATAGGCATCACATCCTTGACACAGTTCCCCAGCTGAACTGGGCCACTCCAAAGTTCCACGTCCCCCCCCCCCACCACCACCCCCCCCTCCTGCACATGTCTTTTGTCTTCAGACACAATTTTCATTGTATCTGGAGTAGGAGGGGATGGAAATCACGGCTGCAGCAGATGCCAAGCGGCTCTGTCCTCCGTGACCCTCGCTGGCAGTCGAGAGTCGGTTTGCAGCAGGTCTCCTCCTCGACTGCCACCCCCCACCCCCCCCGTCTTCTGGGAGGTAAAGCCTGGATTTCCCCGTTTCCACTCTCCCTACCTCTTTAACAACTAACACCTCGCTCTCACCCTCTCATTTAGCACCACACCTCTCATTTCCTCTCCTCCCCTTTCAAACCATTTTGTCCTTTTAATTCCACACGGTTTCTCCTCCGTGTCCCTATCTCTGAACCTGTCCCACTGGAAAATGCACAGGATATTTACAACATCCGATTTTTCCACTTCAATTATTTCGGTTTCACAGTCCCCGGCTTTATGATTTGTTTTCACTTATTCAGTTGTACGCACCTATAATGACATGGTTGGGTATTGTATATAAAAGTGCATTTGCCAGGCTGAGAGGATCCCAACATTGTTTCATCGTCTTCTCGCCATGCTCAAATCCATCAGATAAGTTATGACATCTATAATGTAATGAGCAGGTATACAGCAGAGCTATCTCAGGCCTTTTCTGGACGCGGTTCTGTATTCGCTCCGTGTTCCCGCTGCACCACGTCTGGACCTGTCTGATTGTTCACTTTGATTACAGAGTCCTCCCCTCAAACAACACATTAAAAGTCTCTGCAGCGTGTGTGTGAGACAACGTACAGAGGGACTGTTGCAGTGTGTTTGTGTGTGTGTGTGTGTGCAGTATATCGTGTGTGTGTGGATTGCAGGTGTGCAAATTCCCTCTCTCTATAAAGTCTTTCCAAGAATCACGGAGGACGACTTGACGTCTGTAATTTATGGCACCGTTGAGGATTTTCAACTTTTTGTGCGAACAGCTGCATGGCAGAGCAACAAAGAGAAGCGCTACCAGATTACAAAGGTGTGACGTCTGGGGGGGGGTCACATGAGTTATGTCACATGTCTTTATTATCTGCTCATCAGACCTGAGGTCGAGTGGTAATGTAAACTGAGGTCAAAGTCACTGGTTATCTCTCATTATTACCAATTCATCTGTGTTTATTAGTTTGCAGGATTACGCAAAAACTATAGCACATAAAATGACCACAAAACTTTATTGTAGGATTTGGGATGAGTCAAGAAAGACTCATTGAGTTTTGGTGCAGATCCAGAACAGGGGGGCAAGTCTAGGCATTTATTATTTTGTTGCAACATAAGGCCTTTTTGGCTTTTATACTTATTTCCCAGGTAAAAGTTCATGAGTCCTGTAAAAAATGAATAAATCAGGGATTTTTAAAGTGTGAAATTTGAGGGGCTCAATACAAACACATCCATTAAATAATTTTCACATCTGTATAATTTGATACTTCCATGCTGGTGTGATAAAAATCTACAGTAGCAGCAGTGCTATGAAGAAAACACCTCCTTGGCGCACTACTGGGACTTTGGGAACTTTTAAAAAACTATTTTGGGCTTTTAATGTGCACGTTGTATGTGTCATTCCGCTGAGAGCCCACTCACAAATCAACAATTTCAAATGTGTCTCTTCAGTGTGTCATTGAATGATGTAATATCCTCTCTGCCAGGATGTGAACGTGGATATGAACATGTACAGGACAGCTGGCAGGTCGCTGAGACCCCGAGCTTCAGACTGTTTTAGAAAAAGCTTTGATTTTAAGAGTCGACAGAAAGAAGTTGAAGTACATAAAACACCAGAAGGAAAATGTGTAACTGAAATCTGGAAATATGGTCATAATCGATTAATAAGTTAAACACACACACACACACACACACACACACACACACACACACACACACACACACACACACACACACACACACACACACACACACACACACACACACACACACACTCGCATGCAGGATACACACGTGAGTTGTGTCTTCTGAGAGGAATACCAGATGACGGACTGTGACACACGCAGCACAACATCATCAGGAAGCCTCCGTTTAAACAGGAACGACCGGGAGGAGCTCAGTGTCGTTACAGTAAGAGAGAGACACAGTTCATTTTTAAATTTGACTGTTAAAAATACACCTGTGATCCTGTTCCCCGGCCCCGGCTCTTATTCTGCTTCCCTTTTGTATTTTTGTGAAGCGATCAATCTTTGCTCCCTCACAAGTTTAACCTTCTTCAAACTTCCCGACATTCAGGGATAATCATTTTAGAAAATAGGACTCGATGGTGAATATCACTTGTATCAAATCAACTCCACATGAACACGTACCAGGTTCACCGAAAACAGAAAAGGGCCAGATCTCCATAAAGGCTGAAGCAAAGAGAAATGTTTGAGGTTTTCTTTTGAATACGTTTACTGAACTTCCTCCTCTGATATCTATCAGAAGCTCCAGCTGCAGAGACCACAGAGCTTCCATCACCAACAATTACAACTAGAAACAAATCCAGTCATAAAAGTAATTCAGCAACTTTTTCAAGAAGCCATACTCTTAGTTCATATAAACAAACAACAACAACAAAAACAGAGATTACATCAGTTAAGATTCATGCAGGCTGAGGAACACTCTCTTTATTCTTCATCGCATTAAGTTTGCGTTAAAGATTTATCTCTGTAATCTGGATTTGGAAAGTGAAAGTCTCTCCATAAGTAGCTTCAAGCTGCAGCCACAAGCTGACACATGCATGTTTTATAAATAATAAATTCTGCATGAGAGCATCAATTTCTCTCTGATATTCATTAAGATCACTGAGGTACCTGAGTAAAAATACACGTAGAGGGTGGCTTTTAAAGGATATTCATCAGTTATATTAATTATACAGTTATTGACGTTACATTAGCCTTCATGGTATTCATTAGAGTTTAGTTGAATACAGTAGAGAGCAGGGAAGTCCCCGGTGAACCAGGATAGGGAGGGGAGGCAGCCAGAGGAATGCTGCTGTACACAGCCTCTTGGAGCTGAACAAAACCAGGCATTCCTCATGGGGGTGTTTATACTGTGTAGTGTGGTGTCGTCCGTCCCCGCTGCATCTGTCAGTGTCTTCATAACGTCCCCGTCAGCAGCGTCTCATCCAACAGAAATAAAACAAGAAAATAAATGTCGACACGCTGTGAATAGTTTGGCTCTGAACCAAAGTAAAGAGAACGAGTCAATTTGGCAAACCGTGAAAAAACATTGAATTTTCTTTTTCTGACAGTCTGTCCTGTGTATTTATTTTTCTAGAATGAAATTGCACAATAAGCTAAATCACAAAAATGTCCAGACTAATTTTGACAGCCAATAAAAGTCAGTGCTGCGTGTAATAGACTAAACATTAATCCTGCATGAGTCCATTTTGTTATAAGAGAGAGAGAAAGTGCAGAATATTTACATCTAAACCTTAATATCTTTTTACCCTGATACTCTCTCTCTCTCTCTCTCTCTCTCTCTCTCTCTCTCTCTCTCTCTCTCTCTCTCTCTCTCTCTCTCTCTCTCTCTCTCTCTCTCTCCCTCTCTCCTCGTCCTTGTTTCAGTGGAGAGCATTCCAGTAATTCTTCCCTGTCAGTGTCTCTCTCTCTCTCTCCTTCAGACTCACTGGTAAGCTGCTGTTGACGGATCTCTGCCGAGACACGAAGACGTCGAGCTGCCGTCACACTCGACTCATTCCTGTCGGGTTAATGGAGAAAAACAAAATGCACCTGTGATCATGATGTTGTGTAATCTGAATCATTAAAGCTGCTTTCTGACATGTATTGAACTCTGGGTATTTTCCCGAAGTTTTCCTGAAGGGCTGCAAAGGAGAATGTCACATCCTTTCCCTGTTTCTGTTGTCAATGCGTCTGGCAAACGCCAGAAAATGTCTGGACCCAATTTTCCAGATTTTCACTTATTTGAAAACGACTTTAAAGACAATCGGAAAGACAATCACATCTAAGCGATGTGATTGTTTTTTCATGTAGCTGAACACAGAGGTGATTCAGAGCAGTCAGTGTGAATCTGGGCTGACGTGCTTTCCTGGATAGAAACAGATCAACCTCTCTGCACCTGAATCTCCTCATTCAGCCTTTTGGACGAGGTTCAGTCACATTCCTGCCTCTGGGGCCGTGAAACCCGAGAGCCGGCCTGAGCTGTCGTCCTGGAGGCTGGAGCGGCAGACTAATGACTTCCCATTAGTCCATTTGGTCTCTATGATCGTCTATTATCTCAGAGACACGCGCGGAGGAGAGTTGATCCCCACGACTAATCCAGGGTCAGTCGTGTCCTCGACTGCGGCCAAATGTTCACCTCCTGCACACGCAGCCTCACACACGTGCACATGTCCACGGCCCCTTTGTCCCACACCAATACAGTAGATTCATGTTTTTTATCCAGAAAAGCTGAGTGAGGAGGGGGGGGGACTAGGACCCAACTATGCGATTACTGCGTCAAATTAACCACTGGAGCTTCTCAGCCGTCCACGGAAAAATGCAGGAAATCAAATGGCATCATTGTTCAAATTGAAGATTAGTTCAGGGAGCTGTGACCTTCTCCGGATCCTCTGAAAAGCTCCTAAATATTTGAGCGACTGCTGTCATTTCTCACTCAATTGTCGAGCATAGAGGGGCCTCTGTGTTCGGTTCATGGTTGAAAACAGTTGTCGGCTCGGGACACTGACCATGTGTGTGTTTGTGTGTGTGTTGTGAGTGTGTGTGTGTGTGTGAGGGGGTGTAATTTGTCCCTCACAAAAGTATTCTTTTACATATGTGAATGCTCTTCATGTGCACTTTCAGTCTGTGTGTAAGAATGAGATTTTCCTGTGATGCACACACACACACACACACACGCAAGCACGCACACACACACACACACACACACACACACACACACACACACACACACACACACACACACACACACACACACACACACACACGCACGCACGCACGCACGCACACACACACACACATGCACACGTGTCTCCCAGAAGACATCACATTGATTTACATTGACTTCCTGGAGACTTACTCTTACCATAACCATAGTTACTATAGTTACACTTACCTTAACTTTAACCCCAATCTTAACCTGATATTAAACTTATCTTTTAATTGAACGATGTATGTTAGAGGGACACACACACACAGACACACACAGAAACACACACAGGTGCATGTGGAGTATGTTTATGAATGTTTCTTATTAAGTTGTTGCTTTTGTAGAGATGATGGATGATCATTTGTCAGTGGACTTGTGGTGAGATTTTGCACTTGCAGGTGTGTGAGATAGAAAGTCTGGTACAGTGTGATATGAATGCAGGTCCTGCTGGGAAAATCCCTACCTCTAGTCAAGAACCTGCTCCCCCTCCTCCTCCTCCTCCTCCTCCTCCTCCTCCTCCTCCTCCTCCTCCTCCTCCTCCTCCTCCTCCTCCTCCTCCTCCTCCTCCTCCTCCTCCTCCAACTTTCTCCTTTTTCCTTAGAAACCAAACACTCATGTTTTGGGAGCCACAGCCGGAGCATAAAATAATATATGTTTAGACATGTAGAGACATAATGTAACACCAAGTCAGTAAAGTGTGAAAACTTTTTGTTGTTACTGTCTGAAAATCACTTTTAAACTCTTTATTCATCACAAGTCCAGTTTATTTACTCCCTTTAAAAAACAAAGTAATTTACAAAATGAAATGCATTTGCTATCATAGAATACAAGTTTTATTATTTCTACATCTACTTTCTTCTACATCTACAAAAGGTCTGGACATAATGATTCATTCCACTTGGCTGCACCACTGTTTTCTGACTTCACACCAGTGTCCCAGGTCCCAGTCAGAACCAGTGGCCTTGGCCAAAACGTGCGAAAATGAAACGCAGTGTAAATATAGCCCCATAGCTCCGGCAGTTTCCGCCATTGACTCTTGTTAGAAAAACAATGGTGTCCTATTATTCACTGGGGGCCATGATTGAACTGGAAGAAGAAAAAAGAGCGAGGGGACATCCTTCATAGCTTCGGTACAGGGCTGAGTGAAGAACTGTGGAAAATCAACCCACCAATAATACTGTAATAATAATAACAATAATAACAGAGTTTATTCCAATATTTTAGTTCTCCTCTGCACCTCAGTTCTCAGATTCATGTTCCAGGATGAACTTGTCCTCTCTCTCTCCCCCTGTCATGTTACATCATGTCACTGAGTCACCTGGTTGAGCCGGGGCTGGACTGATATTATTATTTCGGGGCCCGGGGGTCGTCTGAGTTTGCAGATGCAGAATCACCGTCGGGCATTGTTCAAAAATGTTCCCCAAACACGGGTGACCACCAAAGGTCAGGAGTCTGAGAATAACCTCCCCCCTTGATATTTAGAAACACCTTTTGTTTCCCGAGAGCGTCGCTCGCGGTGATGCTGAGGTAATAAGAGGAGTCAGTTGACATGGCAACTATCCCCCTGACCTCTCCAGCAATAGCTGCATAAAGGCCTGTTATGCAATGGGCCGAATATAGAGGTCGGGGTTATTCATATGTGTTTCTTACACTTCATAAATATCGTTAATGTGAATTATTTGACCTTGACATTAACAATATTAGATGGTTGTGCTCATAAACAGTGATCGTAATCTTTTTAAAAGTTGTCACTGTGCAAAATGGCCTATTTCCAACATTATATGACTGGATTTTTAATTCATTTTATTGTACTTTCTTGTTTATGACAACATGATGTCTTTGATTTATTTGGTTGACCTGAGTTCAAGGTAAGGTTTGTTATAGTAGATATTATTTTGCGAGGCCTGGGAATAAAAGGCATCATTTAGATTTTAATAAACTGTTGACAGAACGCTGCAACTTTACTTTCAGTGTCTGATAAACCCACAAAGGTTCAGCATTGAATAAGCAATCACTCAGTATAAAGTGTCTTTGTGTCCTGGAGTTTGTTATATTCACATCACAGCATGTTGTATTGTATTTCCTTTATTCTATGCTAGTCTATATAATCATATTATTTTCTTATATCTTGCATTTTGCCTTGATGCACTATCACTAATTGAAGAGAGTAAAGTGAAGCACCTACAAATTGCTTTTAAGTTAAGAAGTACATTTCATCTCACTGAACACTGACTCAAATTTTTTATTCTTACACCCTCAGAGTTCATGGAGCATTTCAATCATGAGGCAAAAGCAAGAGTCAGATCGACAGGGGATGAAAAATCCAACTCTCCCAGGACTTGGCTCAGTCTCAGGAAACGCTGCTCAGACCGGGTGTGTCTGCGCAAAGCATCACCAACCACAGGCAGGGGGCGCTAGAGAGAGCGAGAGAGAAACCTCCTCCACCTCCTCCTCCACCATCATCATCATCAGCAGCAGCAGCACTGCGGCCGCGGTGTAATCAGGCGGCTCCAGGGCTGAGGCGCACCGTGCCACACAGTGATAAGGCTCCTCGGAAGAAGAAGAGGAGGAAACTTCCCTCCAGACCTGACTCGTTCTTTCAGCTGCACTTTGACGACGCACCACAAACTGGATTTTAACCAATTCCGTTTGAAAGACATCCTTGGAATAATCTCACTTTCACGCACTTCACGCACATCCCTGGCTGGTGGGGGTTCCTTTGTGAATTCCCTCTCTCGCGTAGAAATGCGCGTGAATCTTCTCTTGGCTGAATTTCTTTCTCTGGAGTTGCGCCTGTGTCAGAGCGCGCACACTTTTGGCGCAAGGTGCACGTCGGAGAGAAAAAAATAAAGTTGGACGTGTCTTATCATCCGTGCGCAGGAACTTTTTTTTTTCTTCTTTTTTAAAAGTCTCCCACACGTGAGGTGCCTGTGACCCGAGCTTCTCCTCCTCGTGCACCTCCGGCCGGTGGAGGCGACCCACGCGTAAAGGGGGGGGGCACCGCAGAGGACAGGGAGACTCCTCGATGCCCGGTCCGCCAGAGAGGCTCGAGGCTGGGCAGCAGGATGCATGCGTGGGTTCAGCTGGTGCTGCTGGCGGCGTGTCTGCGGGTCGGAGTGGCCGAGGTGAGTCTTCCATCCAATCACTGCACCACCAAGTCTCACTGGTGCGTCTCCACAGGAGTCCCAGTGAAACGAGAACTGAACCGAGTCAGGTTTTACAGAAACAGTTAATCCAGCATAAAACTTTTACTAGTTCAGTTAAACTTTAAAACTACTTGAGAACATTGAAGGGTCTATTTCCTGAGAACAACATCAAAAATCTAGAAATATGCAATTGATGTTATTATTGAGCATTTATTTGCGAGCTACTGGATTCAAGCATTTCCCAAAGGGGTGAATGAAGAATCCATCCATCCATCCATCCATCCACTCATCTTTCTATTATTAAAATGTTTGTGTTTTTATATATGGTAAAATCAACTATATCTATCTATCTATCTATCTATCTATCTATCTATCTATCTATCTATCTATCTATCTATCTATCTATCTATCTATCTATCTATCTATCTATCTATCTAACAACATATCAAAAAAATAAGGTGGCGGCATAAAGTCATCAATCTCTGTTTATATAACTATTACCAAACCCATGTGGTTTTTATAACTTCAGAGTTCCAGGCCTCCTGCACCTGCTTCAGTCTTTACTCTCATAATAAAGTCCAGTGTCGGGATCCTCAGCAGAAAACAACTGTTATTCTTCCCATTAACTAACTGGTGTTGGGAGTGGATGCCCAGGGGCAGACACATCCGGGGGTCCCTCTCTGTCGGTGTGATGCTGAGCCACAGGAAATGGAGGCAGCCATGATTGGTGCGTTCATGGCTGCAGATGCCGAACGAGGCGGTGAATCAGTGGTTCAGCGGCATCAGACTGCGGCATAGGGTATAGGAGGCCACATGTTCTCTGCAGCTGGGGAACAGGGAAGGCCTCCTGCGGTGGAACTGTGGGCTGATGGTTGAGATGCGGCGCTGAGTATTTATAATGCTCAGTGTATATCACGTCTATGACTGATTTTCTGTATTTCCATGCAGACGATGCACTGAGCGGCTGTGTTTTACAGTTTATGACACCGCACATGTGCCTGAATGAGATGTTCAAGGGAACAATCAGTATTAACACGTGGACGCATTGGGACAGAGTCAGATTGTCTGCTGAGGTCAAACAGGAAGACAAAACTTAACCCAGGGTCTGCTCGAGGTCAAGTGAGGCTTGATGCTGCCAGGGTCAGAGTCGGCAAGATAAAATCAGACCTGGTGTGAATCTGTTTTTTATGCATTTCACATCCTCGCTGTTGCTGAAATTAAGACTGTAGAAGTGGGTTCAGCTGCAGTGGATCAGATTCGTATCTTTTATCTTTGGATCTGCATTTCTGACCCTCGCAATTCATCTTCAGAGTCAGAAAACTAAACACACACAGTTTACAGGTCAAGTCAGGGAGAAGTGGACTATTGGACAAATCAGAAACGAGGCCCCGGCTCTGGTGCAGTCAGATGTGGAAGCTGTGGTTTGGCCTGAGGACGGAGTAACTTCTGGTAGAAGTGGTTGGACTCCTCCTTTCATTCACTTCACAGCGGAGAACTCACTGTATGAAATCTACCGTCACCATGAGCACTTCACATAAAGTGTAGATTTTGTGATGGATGACTTTAAATTCCTGTCTTCAACCTGTATTTTCATTTTACGGCTTCTGTAGAAAAAAGAAAACTCAAATGTTGTGTTTCAGAGGCCAAGAGCATTACAAAGGCTTTGAGGTATACAAGCAGGAATTCCCCCCCGCGTCTAATTTTAAAATTACAACAAGGAAGTCTGTTGGTACAATCACGTCCCTAAAGAAAGCATGAGAGAATGCTGCTACCACATCTAGTCATGAGAGGGAGGGATAATTTAAAAGTATATTTGTATATGAAACACTACTAAGGTTCAGAGGGAGCACCAAAGAGGAATCCACACATTTACTTTTTGCTAATCATGCGTTAGGCTTCTCTCCAACTCAGAGATAAATTATGACGATTAATTAGAGTCACATTTATTCCCACACTGCAGTATTGTGCACGTGCAGGCGTAGTTCCAGAGACTCACACATGTGCTGTGGCTACTGCTGCTGCGCCGGCAGCAAACTCGACCCCCTAATTATGTACGATTAGACGTTCCCTCTCTCTCCTGCCCGCTGCAGCCGCTGCCTGGCATTCCTCAGCGTGTCCGACCGACCTGCAGGGCACGTGCGTCTGCTCCAGGTGATCAATTCTGGATTATGTCAGAATTTATCAGGAACATGTAAAATATCAACAATAAAAAATATCGGATGTCCCAGGGAGTAGTTGTGTGTCTGGAGCAGGTCGTAAGAAAGTCTAGCTGCAGAAAGTCTTCAGTGTTAATGTAGATACACACAAGGCCGACATCATGTTACCTAATGGAACAGCTGTCTCTGCCTCTTCAGCAGGAATCAGATGCTCCAGATGCAGCCGAGTGATGAGACTGAGGAGAAGCATCAGACTCACTGGCTTCAGTTAACATTACAGTTTAAAGACGTAATTGGTGGTGATTCTTCATTAAAATTTTTAAAAACGATTAGATTGACTTTTGCACGTACATTATTCACAATGTTTACAACAACTTTTCATTTTGGTCGCCTTTTATTATCATTACTTGTGTAAGTTTTTCGTGATGATCACTATTCTTCGTTGTCATTTGCTGCGTAACACAAATATAACCTTAATGATTTTCATCGACTCCCATGATCCCACGCTGCTTCATGACATCATCTGACTACGGCCTTCTGTTATTGTTTCGATTGAAAGACCCCCTAGTGACCAAGGTTGTGAGTTTAATGCACAAAAAACACGTTAATACCCTTATAGCTTCTTGAAGGGAAGAATGACATCAGTCATCAAGACTTGACAATTTTCCACCTCTGACAGTTTTGTGTTAGGAGCTGAAATAATTATTCGATTGAAAGAAAAATTAACGCCAACTATTTTGATCATCAGCTGATGCTAAAAGTTATTTTTTATGCAAAATGGACAAGATTCTATCACTTCATCTTCTCAGTTGTGAATATTTACAGGTTTCTTTGTCTTACTGGTAATTTAACTGAATATCTTTAGATTTCAAAGCACTGGTCCTACAAAACATGTAATTCGATGACGTCACCTGAGAAAGGAGCTATATAAATAAAGTTGATATTTGTTAATATTATTGTTATCATTATTATTATTAATGCATTGATAACACAAATGAAAACCATTAGTTACAGTCTAGTCTCAGTAAAGTTCTGAATAACCGTAAACATCTTTGTTTCATATATTTCATATGTAAAACCTCATAGTCGCACACTGAACATCATCACTTTGTGTTTACATCTTCCGTCTGTGCAGTTTGAATCTGTTTACATCTGTTTTGTTTATCGGAAACAAAGTGTTTAGTTAATATTTCCTGCTTAGACACAAATCGTCCTGACAGCAGGCACCAGCCTGAACAAAGGCACACATCCTATAATTAACATCAGACACAATTAGCCGGGCAGGTTGGCCGTGTTGGCGCGGGGAGGAAATAATCATGATGACTCCTCAGGGGCATGGAGGGCTCTGCAGCAGAGATGGAGGTGTAATGCAGCAGGCATTTCCCCGCTGGATGGTTTGAGTCTATGGAAAGCCGAGCAACAATGGGGGAAAGTGGGAGGCGTACAGTACGGGCCGGGTGAGAATACACGTTCATGCATGGATGGCTGCTTCCTTTGGCCAAACCTCACTTCCTGTCTGTATTCTTCCTCAATAGAATCGTACAATGCTCTGAACTGAAATACAGTTTTGTTTTTTTCTTATTGTGTATTTCCCCGATGCTGACACACATTAATTGTTAGATTATATTTTTTGCGTTCACTGGAGCACAACGAGCCACAAGATCCCAGTCGCTCCCTCGAGCTCGTCTTCACCGTTTCTTCTCAAAACAAATCAACCACATCGACCGCATTAAAGTCCCGGTGAGGAAGCGTGTCGACCCACGTCTGATCCTCGTCCACTTCAGCCCGTCTCTTATTCATCCATTATTCCCTCCTCTTTCTCAGATGCACCTCTCCTCTCTCCTCCGCTCCGTATCACTCCTTCCCCCACTTCCTGACTCCTTCCTGGCTCCTTTGACCCCTAAATGTTAGCAGATGAGAAGACACAACGCCAATAGTCATTCACCCTGCTCTTAGTGACCATTGTGTGTCGGCTCCGGTTAATATGCCTGTCCCCCCCAGCTCTCTCTCTCCACCCCAGTAATGCTGCTGGGGGTGGGGTGGGGTGGGGGGGCTTTAAACCCACATTCAGTCCACAGAAAGACAATGTGGAGCTGTTGCTTGGTTTTGTTGTTGTGGTGATGTGGAAATATTCTGTTAAAAGCAGCTTGTTCAAGGATAAACTAAAGATTGTGTTGGTTTTTGTCATTTTCAACACAAAGTACTTGTGGAACCTAACATAAAATATATACATAATTTTTATATATCATGATATATGGGCCTCTACACCATAAAACTCACTTTGGCTGTAAGATCAGTCACTATGAGCCGAATGCAGAAAACATGTGCATTTATGTTTCGATTTCAGGCTTTGTCACATCCACTCCTGAAGACGTTTCTAAACACTTATGTGATATCTCCTTTTCCTCTTTTCCTGTCATGGTAACTTACACCATCTTATTTCTCTGGCCTCTTCTATATTGATGCCTGTCTGTGTTTCAGGGGGAGCCTCTGCCTGCAGCCCTGGTGGAGCTGGTTAGAAACAGCCCCATCTCGTCCATAGAGGACCTCCAGCTGCTGCTGCTCTCTGACTCCGTAGGTAAAGATCCCAGCGTCCTACTATTACTGATACACACATCGACTAATCAATAAATGCACCAATGAAACAATTTCTAAAGCAAATAATATGTAGGTATCAATTTAATGAGGAACAGAAATGCATGTGGAGCTGCATGTTGTTTCCACCCAACAGCTCAGTAAATAAAGCAGAGACGACTCAGCAGAGATAACTCCGCCCGGGCCCAACTGTCCCCTATGAAAGCACATTTTAATTCACTAGATCCACATTTAAATTTGGATCTGAACCAAAATACACACACTCATAAACATCGGTTCTCTAAACATGCTCGTTACTTTCATCAAGATCCAAGAATCATTCTCTGAGAAATCAGGGAAAATGGTGAAAAATGTTAAAGAAACATTCTTTCATCCACTCAAACATTTTACAAGTTCTTCCCTGACCCCCTGCTCACTTCCACCAGCAGGAATCCTTCTTCTTCTGTTTCCCCCTCTCCACACATGCAGGGGGCGCTAAAGGCCTTGAAATAAAATACACCACACGTGCCCTAATTTATAGTTTATGTGCACATTATGTGACTTTGTTTACTTAAATGCTGTGTTTGTCTAATTGTCTCAGATGAGGAGGACGGGACCTCTGCAGTCAGTGGAGGTCACAGACTACCAAGGAGTCTCGGTGAGCAGAGCCCCCCCTCCTTCCTCTTTGTTCCTCCACAGTTATTAACCAGTGTCTTGTTCTGCTCACAGTGTTTATTGTATATCATGAAGGAGAGAGACGCTGTTATTCTTTTCTTTAAGATAAAAAATAATCTTCCTAGATGAGTATAAAGTCGTAGTGAAGACGCGGAGGATTCCTGATTTTCCTCCACACACTATATCCTCATTAATGGAGGGCAGCCTTCCTCAGAGTTGATTAATGTGACAAGTGTGTAATTTTTTTTTGTGTCACGGTGAAATCCTTCCCATTAAAACCAGTGTTTTGGCCTGATGATAAAGCAGATGTCTACATTTCTTTGGTGGATTCTCTTTAACATGAAGAGTAACACTTTGAAACCTGTAGCAGATTTCAGTGTGGGCGGACATCTGCCTTGACCGGCCGGGGTGAATGGAGAGAAATGGGGGAGAGAGAGGAGAGGTGGGTGGGTGGAAAGGGGGGGAGAGAAGAAAGAGAGGGGGAGAGAAAAGAGACCAGGAACAGCTGTGTCAGATTGGTTGTTATAATGTTGTTATTATCATTATTGTTGATATTAATACTGCTACTAATACTAATAATAGAGAGAGGGAGAGAGAGAGCAGACCAAGTTTTAATTCATAACCCTGCTGCTTGTTTTCTTCAGTATCAGGCTGTATTGCATGTTGTGCTGCTGATGCACGATGGATGTATTTGAGTCACAGACACTAAACCGAGCCTCAGTGATCAGAGTGCACGTTGCACCATCCCATAAATAAACGTGCACTCAGGGATTCAGAGGAGCGAGCGCGTTTAATGGCATGAAAGTAATTAGGCCTCTCAGATTTGTGAAGCACTTTCTCAGCAGCTCTGGAGGGTTTCGATTATCAAGAGGAATTTAATTGTTGTCTTTTACTTATTGGTTTAACAAACACAACATGCAAGTAGTTTTTAATAGTCTGTAAACAGTGTGTTTTCAATACTAATACACAAGTACTGCCTGTCATACTTATGCACAATCCTCTGATCTGGTCCCTCAGATGCCCAGCCGGCCCAGCAGGCTCTGTGTAAAGTCCGCACGGAGGTGGTAGAGGTTACCAGGGCCATGTTGGATCGTAGCAATGCTAACTTCATGCTATGGCCGCCCTGCGTGGAGGTGCAGCGCTGCTCCGGCTGCTGCAACACCAAGAGCCTGCACTGCGTCCCTGTCGTCACGCACACCAGATACCTGCAGGTAGACGACCACGTGCATAAAGATTTATTGTACACAAATGTCAAAACACGCATAGTAAAGAGCCTGGATTTTTATTATTCTGCTAATTACCCCTCTTCCTCCTCCTGCAGGTGATGAAGATCGAATACATTAATAAAAGACCCACTTACACTAAAGCGGTGGTGTCCGTGGTGGATCATGTGGAGTGCCGGTGTCAGCCGGCGCCTCGAGCCCCAGCGCCAAGGAAAAAATCATCCCGCCGGCAACACAGCCACCAACATCGGAACCAGACACTCAGCCAAGAACACGGACAGGTACAGAGCCAACACTAAGAAAGTCTTAAAACATCTCAACACTTCTTTAACACTTCTGAAATCTGCCTCACATTAAAACGCATAGAAGATTTTCCTTTGAAGGAAGAGTTGCATGATTCTCCTTTGTTAACATGAGATAACTAGAGTGTAACATGTACAAGTCCCCTTTACTTCAGTCAAGTTCCACCAAAGTTCACAGACTCATCGATATCTGTCTCTTAATATACCTGATATAACAATTAATAAATAAATCCTTTGCAATTTTGTAAACTGAGACGAACTATAGCTCCTTTACCCAAATTCCATTTCTTTGTATCTTATTGTCAAAGGCTAAGACTCAGTCCAAGGATGAGCTGCATCAGTGGGATGAGCTGAAGCAGAACCAGAGGGCCCGCCTGGAGGAGCTGCTGGAGCAGCACTGGAGCCCCAGAGGAGACACCTTCACTCAGCCTGGAGAAGGCTACAGTCTGGCTGGGGACGACACGTCTCGGCCCGATGGAGACGCGGTTCTCTTGGTTCCACACTGGACTCACAACTCCAGCAGGTTCCACGGGACAGAAGAGAACCCGGAGAACATAGACAGCAACAAGACAGTTTCCTCAGTGGATAACGTTGGTGTTGAGGTAAAGAACAAGTCGGTAGAAGGTGGGAGTAGGTCACTGCTCGACAGCACTGAGGGAAAAGTCAATGTGGGAAACAGGAGCAGAGACAAAGGCACACAAACCCAAGTCCCATTACTGCAAGAAGACAAATCCAAATTTACAAAGAATCACAGGGGAGGTGTCTCACAACCTGTTACCGAAAATCCTCGAGTCAAACTCAGTCCGACGGAGGAAACCAATAGCGAGAGACGTGGGAACAGGCTGCGGCCGACGAAGGAACCGAATCCGGAGCCTCGAGAGCTGGCGAGGCGGAGAGACAACGAGACTCCGGAGGAAGAGAGGATATTCCAGATTGAAGAGGCAAAACTGAAGGAGGAGAGGAAAGAGCTTCTTGTCCTCCACAGGAGGTTGGACCAAGAGAAGGAGATCCTGAGACAGCAGCAGATGAGGCAAGAGGAAGAGGAGAGGCAGAGAGAAAAGGGGACAGACAGTCGATATCACCTGAGTGGTAAACATCTCCATCATCTGCAAACAACGACACAGAAACCAGGTAATGAAACATTTCTCTTGTGTTTTTCTGTTTAATTTCTCTTTTATTTGACATGTTTTCCGTAACATGTACATTTGATTCTCATAGCGACGACAACGTCTACGACCACCACACGACAGCCCTCCGCTCCAGCAGGCCCCCGACCTCCAGCTCGTCCCAACCACACGAAGAGGAGGATGAGGAAGAATCGCAAACGCATCAGCAAGGCAGCTATGAGAGCGATGCTCATGTAGTACTACAGTAAACCCAGGTGAGTTGACAACACAAGAATGAAATCACTGTACAATGTAATTGAATAGAACTGTGGTGTAATCTGGTTTCCTGTATTCCTCCCCTCAGGGACACAGTGTGAACTTGGTGTATCTTGTGGATAATCCAGAGGTGACGCAGAGCGACTCCCTTCATTTAAGTATTTATTCCTTCATTCAGTAACCTGCTCGTCCTGTGAGGTCTCCTCCGTAACACTACTAATGACTGACCGGTCAACCTGTAAGTACGCCTGGATGGAGTAAGAGGAACATGGAATATAAACAAAAGGTTTTTTCTGGAAGAGAACACTTGCCTCTACGACGACAGTTGCCCGTGGCGCCCGAGGTTCGGAGGACTTGTGTGAAAGAGCAACACATCTGGACGACTAAAACGGCATCACTGTGGATAAAAGTGCACTTTGAGAACTCTCCTTGGAACCATGTCTTGATATCAAAAGAGAGAAACTGCACTTATGGATGAACAAAGCTGGGTCTGTGCAGGGTTTGAATGACAAATGTTTGTTGGACGTCAAAATGGAAAAAACTCTTCCGTGTCAAGAAAGAATCCATTGTAATGTAAGCGACAATCATTCAATGGACTGCAATGACAAACTAATGCTGACTAAAATCACCAGTATCTCCATGTGTGATCACATGTGTTGGGACTCAGTGTTGACTGTGTTGGGGAGATGAAACCGTGTGGATTCGCCGTACTAAGGCCTGATATCATTTATAAGTTCATTAAAAAACAGTGATGCTCTGTCCTTAACCATATTTAATTATATTTAACTCACTGCAAACACTGGAATTACACAGATGTGATTCGAGAACCAAAAACACGAACCGTCCCGTGTTTCCAAATCTCATCACGGGTGAAAAGAAAGAAGATTCAGGTGCTAAATGAACGGGAGGTGATGGCGTCCCACCTGAGGCCTGACCGTGTGCTAGGATTCTTATTTATTTGTGGATTAACTCTGTAGAAATACTGCAAACAAATTGTCGTAGAGTCTTATTTCACGATGTTTGGGTGTTTCCATCAGAAACAATGAAAAAAACCTCCCAGTACCATGCAGTGTTGAACCTGTCGAAACAAGTGTGTGCATGTGTTGTTTTGTACGTGTGTATTGTAGCTACACTTCACCTCGATACTCACGTAGAAGCATTTACAACATCTGTTTCTCTCTCCGATAGAGAGACGTCTTTCTTTAAGGAATGGGGAGATTTTTAGATCATCTTCGCTAATAACACCACTTTCATCATCGTCATAGACTGTGTATAAAGATGGATGACATGACAGTGCCCCGAAGTGAAGCCAAACAGCCTTGATCGCCCCCTAATGGCCGGCTGCAGTGTAGGTTAGAAGTCCCACCTCCTCCATGTAAGTGGATGAAACATGGACAATCCAAAGAGTCAAACTACACATCGAATAGATTTATCTCAAAGATGGTATCTCAGTGCTAATTTTCTAGTAAGTTTGGTTTAAATTAGTTTTTTAGGATATTTTGGCTTCATTTCTGGAAAGTGGGAGGGGCTGGAAATGTGTTGTCCATCTCTATCTAGTCTATGATCACCATCACTAATCAACCGAATTCAGTGCACTTACCTTGACTGGTGCTCTTCTCATTTAGCCACTCGACCTCTGGAGGGAACCAGGAAGTGGAAGAAATGATTTGATTTCCAGGCTCATTCCTGCAGCACTAGAAACAAATAATCTCATTCTTTTATAACTCTGGGAGAAAAAGAAACAGCCATCTTTAACATTTTTTTATTGAACTGCTCTTGTAGCTGTTGTATTACTCTAGCACACAGTGTTTTTGAGATTCAATTTTAAGCAAAGACTCTAAGTAATTCCACTAGAAGGACAGAACAAGGCCGAACCATTGCAGATATTGTTGTGTTATAATTCTGTCTGAAGCACACTGGTGTCCGATAATCACTTTTCAGCCAAACATTAAGTTATTGAAAAACATGGCTTGTATGTCCTTTGTCAATTCACAACTGTTACTGATTTTGTCTGTTTTGTTATGAGATACGATGGAAAAAAGTAATGTTTGTGATAACTTTGCCATCTAGTGCTATTTTTTCATATGGGTATAAGAAGCTAATGTGCTTAAATCTACTTGGTTTTGTGTTTTTATATCTTTTAACATTTTTTCTAAAATTCAAAACTTTTCTTCTAAAAGGACAATATTTTATTTTGAAAGGTGAATAACAGACAAATGAAACAAAATGGGTTTGAAGACCAAAGGCCAGTTTGTGTTTTTTCCGCGTCCATGAGCTTCCTGTTTGGTCATCAGTGTGAAAACCCAAAACTGTGCATTCACCAAAGTAAAGTGGACGCTCCATTCATTCACCCTATGCACTGTATGTATGTACTTTTTCATGTTGTTCAAATACAAAAAAGCAAAGCCGTTCTTCTTGCTGTCAGCAGGTCACCATGATGTGTTTTTGTGTTTCTCATACACTGGACTGTGGGATGAACAGAAGCATCAGCACCAGTGCAAACCATTAAATGGTTCTAACTGTCTATGGCCGGTGTTGTGGCTCAGTGAATCACAGCAATGTTTAGAGCAAAATTTCTCAATCTGCAGCGTTTTATTTACAACGTATCGATCACACGGGAACAACGTCAGAGAAGGTCTGGGGTTCACTTGAACTCGGGAAAGAACCTATTCCATTTGGGTGTGGATCATTGCAAGATTTAGGCTTTTCCCCCAATTTGAGGTAAATGCTTTCTTGAGTGCTATTCTAGTTTATATCTCATAATCCAAAAGCTTATCTTTTAAACACAAAACTCTTTGTGGACTGTGCGATGGATCACACATCACTTCTTTATGAACTTTGTGAGCTCAGGTGGATGAATTCCCTCGTCCTGTTTGCTGTGTTGTTTCCGCTCGGTGCGTCTTCAGCTCTCCAGAGACATCATCATATTGACTCCTCTCTAACTTCACCGCCTCGTATTGAGTGTTAGACGTCGGTGATGTGCAGTGAGGTTTGTTCAATCTGACAATAGAGACAGAAAAGAAATAGCAGGGGGGGTGGGGAGAGGGGGATTGTGTCCTGTAGGTGAACTCCAGCACTCTCTCTCTGCGGTTTGTTTTTCACATTTACCCACTTGACTCTTGGCTGCAAAAAAAGCCCCGGCTCAGCAGCCTGCCACATAGCTGTGTCTGCTAATGATCCAGTCAACAAGTCGCCTGCTCCTCTGTCTAAATGGAATCATACGAGGACTGACTGACTGAGCGTGATAGATGCTCCCAACGTTCAAACCATTGTGTAGATGAGGATTAGGGTCTTTTTGGGGGGTTTAAAAGGCCTTGATTGTTGTTTTTCGCACAAATAACCAGGGTTGATTTTGTTTTAATGTCCGGCTCCTTCCAATCCCCCAGCGTGTGACTCCTTACACTCCATGTTTATTCAGGGTTTCGTGAATGACTTCCCGTTGTCCTACTGTCAATCTCACACAGACGTCCTACTTCTAAACAGCAGACTATCTCCAAATTCAGCATCGAGGTGGGATCCCTGTTTTTTCCGTGAGTGTCCGAGCAGGTTCCCCACCCCCCGCGGACTTCAAACAAGAATGGGGAAGAGATGCGCTCCCGGAGGATTGTTGTCTGTGACAAACACACACACTCACACACACACAAACGCACCGGCATGCTCGCGCTCATTCAAACACCCAGGGGTCAACCACCATGACGGTGTGGGAGTGTCTGTGAGGGACCAGCGGCTGTGACTAAAGACACGGGACGGTTCACAGCTGACTGGCTGACCTTAAAGAACGATACGGCTTGTTGGCTCCCAACAACACTGTTACCTAACCAGCAAACGACCACTGGGGCAGTCGAACACGCTCCAAACTCAGCGCAACACCCTGACCCGGCCATTAACATTAGTTACGTCCAATCAAATTCTGTTTCTGGGATTAATCTGTGACCTTTTCCTTGGGTTTCCACGATCATGAAAGCTGAGGGATGGAGCAGTGAGGCACCAGTCAGCTGAAGAACTATATTTATTTGGGCTTTGGAGGTAACACGGGTTAAAAAATCAGAGTGTCGCTGGTTTGATCCCGGTATCCTCCAGTCTGCACACTGAAGTCTCCTCGGTTAGATGCTGCACCTCAATTAACGCGCTGTATGAATGTGTAGGTGTGAATGGGTGAAAGTGGATTTTACTGTAAAGTGCTTTGAGTGGTCGATAAAAGGGCTTTTTTATATATTAACCATAGTGATTCTGATCCTTTCTTAAAAGATAATTTTGGACCTCAAAGCCATGAGAGCACAGTGCAGGTGTAAAATGGGGAGAGATACACATTAATAGTGTTGTAGTCCCAAAAGTGTGCCAGCAATACTCATGTTAAGAAGGAAAACAGGAAATCTCGAACCTTGAGGATGTTTCTGACAAATCTCTTGCCTCACATTTGAAAAAACGAATCCTCACAACAAGAACCTTTAACTTTTAGGGTGGATTCTTGGTTTTAAGGATATAGAGCCGGTGTCGGGATTGGGGATAAGAGTGAAGTCGATTTGGTAAAGGTTGAAGTCTCAGGGGAATGAATGAATGCAATGCCCCCCTAAGTAGTGGAAGAGGGTGTGTGTGTGTGTGTGTTAGAGTGTGTGTGAGTGTGTGTGTGTGTGTGTGTGTGTGTGTGTGTGAGAGAGAGTGTGTGCAACCAGGCATCTAAACATGTGGGGGACCTCTGGGAATGTGCATCCATGCAGAACAGGAGCAGGTTTAGTGTTACTTACTTAACTAAAAGCCTGTTTAACTTCTATTCTCTCATTTTATTTCATCTGGATGCTCAGTGGGAGGGAGCCACACACCAGCACAGCAAGACGCAAAGAAAAGCATCATTTATTTAAACTCATGATGAAGACAACAAGTATAAAATATATGCATTGACATATGGGGGCATGTGAGGTTGTCACCACTTGACCAGCAAGTCATAAGAAATTACAGAACTATAAAAGAAACGAAAACAAAATATCAAAAAGAGGAAAACAAACAAAACAACAGTTTAATGTTACACTGACAAAGAGCCCATAATTGTCCCGACAGCCTCAGACGACAAGTCTCTGACGTGAGTGTGTGTTTGAGTGTGGCCTGGATTCCCTGCTGGACAGGGCTGAGGAAACAGGAGGTCTTTGAACAGGAGGTTACACAAGCATCCGTGTGGCTCCGCACACTCCCTACACCTTCCAGCGCTTTTATTTTCCTGTTTTTTATGTACGGGAGCGGACAGGGACACGCTGTACACAGATGATCACACATCCACCCGGATATCAGACACACACACACACACTAACCCTGCTGTGTCCGTCCACACACAACCTTTTCCTTTTCACTGATCAGGATTGATGTGAATCTGTCCGAAGCACCGACCTCCTTCAGGGAACAAACGCTCCCTGACGGTGGATGTGAAACTGTGGAATGTGACTGTTTCTGGAGCTGAACATCTGGACAAACCTGTGAAAACCCACCAAATCACTTTCCCGTTCCACAACCGTAGTCAACGCCAAAATATGTACGCCTTCGCGGGCATCGTGACTCCGTCGGTGTGTGAGTCGAACTGCTGCTCAGCCTCATCAGACAGGAAGCTGTACCTAGCGATGGGCTGAGAACACAGGAAGTCAATATCAGCATGCCTGGAATTCCAGCATTGTGTTCTCGCTGCAGAGACAAGAAAGAGTTCTGCGTCATCCCGCCACAATATGCTCATGATATAAATGTTTTACAGTAATGTTGCATTGCAGTCTCATACATGCCTGCACACCAAATACTGTGTGTGTGTGTGACCAATCCTGAGTCAGTCTCAGCTGTCAATCATGACCTTTCACCCCATTTTTAGAGCATCAAATAACTAATTAAAACCAAACTTACCAGAAAAATCTGAGTGGTAAGTTCTATCTATCTAGCAAATATCAGAATCGATCCATGAGTTAAACGTATCTGATACATACATTCACATTTTAGTTTGGTCCATGTCCTATCAACTAACATGGGAAAGGCAGAGCATGAGCAATGCTGCAGGCAGCCACCAGGGGGGCGATCATGGCCCTTTGGCTTACCTTTCAGAGAATATGGCTACCATGACATTACCAAATGCAACGTAGACAACAAGGCTGAAGTCCGCAAACACAACAAGAGGTCCGAGAAAAGATCCACAAAGAAAAGTTCCAAACACATCACACGTGTCCTCGAAGGGTCCAAAAGGAAAGTCTCCTAACTTTAACGTGGTGTTAACGTATGTTTTCAGTTCATCGTTGAACAGTTAAATATCTCTGCAGGCCTCAGTTTGTTACTGAAAACACACAAGGGCAGAAATAACACATATGTATATTCACATTGAAAACAAGGTCTAAACTCAGCTTTGTGCAAACAGGCATATTTCGTACAGTAAACATTCAGTTTACATAACTTAGCTTCTTATCTCAGCTGTGACACAGACGTGACGTTTGAGGAACTAATAAAACATATGACACTTCAACACAGATCTTAACTGTAAAATCTGTCAAATAAATAGCAAAAATTGGAAATTAGAATCTCAAACTCTGTCCCATTGAAAATGACGAGCTTTAACATGATCCTGTTATTTTATCCTGACCTCTGTTTGAAGTTAGTTTGTGTTTCATACTGAAGTCAAACCCATTAATTACAGGTTCAGCTCACTACTGCCCCCCATTGGTTGGACACTATGATCTCAGGTCAGAGTAAGATAAATCTAAATAAATCCTCCCTAATGTGTAACAGCCCAATGATAAACACATTTGATTCTGTTTGTTTCACATAGGAAGTTAAAAGCCTTTAACAACAGAGGAAACCACAGCTTGATGAATTGTTATTATCTGGAGATTAAGGCCTTATGGCTCCTTCTTCAAGTGCTGCTCTGATGTGCTGCAGGTCACTTTGCTCCTGTGTGCTGTGGGAGGTGGCAGTACCCCGAGGCCTGTAAGCTGCCACCTTGAGGCCAGGGGGCGAAAGGTCCAGGGGTGTAGGCCGGAGGTGGCTCCCTGCTGGGGGCCTCGCTGAGGTCAGTCTTCTCTGACCCCAGCGTGGCACCTGCCCTCTGTGGATCCTGCTCCACGCTGTCCTGCCCGTGTGTGTTTGTGTTGACAACGCTGTTAGACACCAGGTCCTGTGTGGACCTGGAGACGCCGCGGTTGGGTAGAGACACGTAGCCGTCTGCGTTCTGGGTGAATTTCACAGGGGGGGGAGAGTCCTCTGATGAGGTCCTGTCTTCTTTCTCCGAACACTCGTCCTCCTCTGACTTGTGGTCGGGCTCTGACCTCTGTCAGAAAGACACAGGTCAGAAGGAAAATCATTCAGTAACTTGCCAGTCGTCATTTGCAAAATTGTAAGTTGTTATAAAGTATGGATTTCTTCCTACCAGCAAATCTTTATGTGTAAAATGTAAGTAACATGTTTATTTATTTATTAATTTAAGTCTAAATAATATACACCATCTTCGCGTATATTGTAAAATGGTTTTCTCTGCTCATTCCAATATTTAACCATTTCTTTCTATTAAAGCACTTGGTTAAAGTCCTACATAAATAAAGTAAGTATTATTATTATTTTTATTACATTTTTATTTAATTCATACAAAACCAAAGTGTCAAATGAGATGGGGAGTCTCTTATAAGGAAGTAAATATTCTCATCCAACTCACAAATCTGTGAGTAATTACTTTTCAGTACTTTTTGGTATTTATATAAAGATTCAATTAAATTAGGTTTCTTCTTGTCTTTTCTTTTTTCTTCTGTTTTAAATTGAAACCTGAGAGATGAGCCTGGTGAGCTGCTGACCTTGCAGAAGATGTACGGTCCACTGAAACTCATCTTCTCAGCAGGACTGGACAAGTCGTCACTGGTCCAGAAACCTTCGTCCGCCTCCAGCAGCTTTTCTTCAGCTGTGGTGATCGGCACCAGGGAAGCATGTGAGGAGCTGCAGGGAGAGAAGAGCAGAGAGTCAGAGTCTCATCTCATATCGTATCTCATCTTATCTCTTGTCTCATCTGTTACCATTCAGATGTGTCGTCCAGTAGCACTTTGCAGATGGACGTGTCCTCAGTCTGCAGCGTCCAGCTGGTCACACACTGCCTCACAGAAAAGTACACAATGACTCACACGTCACCAAAAAAAGGAACTTAGAGATTTGACTAAAATAGATTCATTAAAATCAGTCTCACCTTGATCTCACACAGGATGTTACTTTTGTGTGGAGAGGGAACGGACTCCACCCACAGGACAGCCCTCCTGTTGGTGCAGGATATACAAGAGAGTTGTATTCAAAGTGAAACAATTAATTTAATGTTCCATGCTTTATTAAAGGCAATGATCAGTATGGATAGTTCAACCTTGCAGTCTAACTGGCTTCACAGGACTATATTCAACATGTATTTGTTGCACTGACTGTTCAGTCTGGTAATGTCAGTGTGTCGGAGAAAGGACACAACACAAATACAGTCTGAACATATCTATAAAATACCTTTGACAAGCTGGAATGGTGCAGTAGAGTGTGAAGAAGATCGTGACCGCAAACACACCGATGAGAACATATATCAAGGTGGTGAGGGACCAGGTTCCTGCCAGAGAACAGAAAACACAATAAATAACCATAATTCAAATTCAATAAATAGGTGAAATAAAACGTGTGTGTCTCCGTGTCAGTGGTACCTGCATGTGAGGTCCAGTCTACGGGACCGGTCCATTCGGACGGGATCCCCTGGTACTTGGAACCGTCTCCGGGGACGACCAGTGACCTGACTTTGACCTGGTGCAGCTGGGACGGGGACAGAGACGCTCCCTGGATGCTGAGGGACGTGGAGCCCTCGGAAATGTTCAGCGGGGTGGAACATTCCTGAGGATTTAATAGATATGAAATCAAATTTAAAGGCAAACTAAATGCACTTCTCTGATAAATGATAAATCATGGAATCATTCGACGTAGGAAAAATTGAGAAACATTAATTTATTTAACAGTTGAACAGTAATAATCCAGTGTTAAAGGTTTCTCACCTGATCTACTCTGTGGTAGCAGACCTGATAGAACAGTCTCAGTTTGGACGCTGTGCTCGGTTCAGTCCATTCCACGATCAACTTGTTGTCTTTCTCTTTCACTCTCAGCTGCCGTGGCGGGTTGGGACGGACTGTGGACGAAGAGGTTAGATCTGCTCATTAGTCTCATTAAGATTAAGGTCACACTTGCAAACTCATAAACTCTGTATAGACTGGGCCCACTGGATTTAATCAATTTAAGACAAGTATTAATTCATATGTTTGTATCATATTGCCCTTTTTTAAATATATATTTTCAATTATAATATAAATATCTAATAAATGTATATATTAAATATATTTCTATATCTAATATTAATAAATATGAATACAAATATGTATCTATCTGTCTATCATGTTTTATTTTAACTTGCATGGTAATAAATAGACAATGCAGTGCTGCCATTTAAACAGGAGGTGGCGTCACAGGTCTTCGGTTTGTCCTCCTGCAGCCTGTGTGTCTCTAACTCCCTCCTCTCCTCCTCTCCACCTCTCTTCCCTCTCCTCTCCTCTCCTCTCCTCTCCTCTCCTCTCCTCTCCTCTCCTCTCCTCTCCTCTCCTCTCCTCTCCTCTCCTCTCCTCTCCTCTCCTCTCCTCTCCTCTCCTCTCCTCTCCTCTCCTCTCCTCCTCCCCTCCTCCCCTCCTCCTCTCCTCCTCCCTCTGTCTCATGTCCACTCACTGTGCTGGTAGGCCTTGAACGTCCTGGCCGTGTGTGTTGGGATGAGCTCCAGCAGCAGATGTGCAGTGTCCACGCTGGTCAGTGAGCAGCTGTACCTCAGGGCCGTGCTGCTGCCCCCCCGGCTGACTGTTGGGTTCATGCAGCAGCTCTCAGACCTGCAGGCAGGGATTAGAGGGAGTGAGCGACAGCCTCGCTCGGCTTCGACCGGGCGGCCTTGTCAACACTCGACTTACGCTGCAGAGTTGCGGTGTCGACAGGCCAGGTGGTAGCTAATGAAGGGAGCCAGCTCTCTGCTCACCTCCCAGCTGCACATCACCTCCTTCTCTCCATGCAGCTCACAATGCAATCTGGGAAGCTGCCCGGGGTCTGAGGCCAGAGAGAAATGCACAGAGAGGGAAGATTAGAAATGTGAGGGTTGGAGATAAGGAGGCAAACTTCGGTGGGTTTTCAGGAAGTTCACGGTTGAGGTTAATTTGTGCACATGCAGGAAACGATTCATAGTTTTTTCCATGCTTTCTTTTCTGTGACTCACCTTCCTCAGTCTTCCAGGTCACCACCGGACTCCAGGAGCTCCACTGCCCCACGCTGGCCCGGGCCCTCACCCGGGATTCGTACCTGCGACCGGGAAGCAACAGTTGCCTCTCCAGTTTCACGCTGGTGTTTGTGACGTCCTCGGTCTGCAGAGAGAGGGAAGAAGGATGAATCCTGGATTACAAAATAATAAATTCAGGGTTAAGGATGAATCGTCAATGTTTTCATTGACGTGTTTTTAGTTTGTAGGGTTTATGAGCTATGCTGCAGCCGGCCACCAGGTGGCAGTTTGGATGGTTTGGCCTCACTTTTTTGGAGCTGTCATGTCCATCTTTTTAGAAACAGTTTATGTCTCTAATCCTGTTTCACTTTTTGACAAACTAACAAGGGCAGCATTTCATCAGGTGTCGCTCGGTCTCACACGTTGATGTGTGAATACTCTTCACAGGCGGCTACTTCTGCTTCTCCTGCTCTGTTCTTCACACGCTGCATTTTTCTTCACTGCGGCTCAAACTCAACACGTGTTTCCAGGTTTTAATAAGTCGAACAACAGTAATTTCTTTACTCGGCGATAAAGAAAGTTTTCAGATGTTCAGAGAATACAATCGCCCTTTTGAAAAGAAGCTTTGACTCATCTGATTTCAACTTTCATGTTTCAATTAAAATCAAAGGTTTCAGGAATATAATTGACACACATTTGTAATTTCAAAACAAAGATGTGTTTTTTAATGCTCACAGTCCAGTGGTCGTGTTGCTCTGGTCTGTAGCTGAGCTGGTAGCTGAGATTTCTGCTCCAGGAGGAGGAGGAGGAGGAGGAGGAGGAGGAGGAGGAGGAGGAGGAGGAGGAGGAGGAAGAGGAGGGGGAGGAAGAGGAGGAGTAGGGACTGGACCAGCTGAGCCATCGGCCTCCGTCTCCCGGATCGTGTGCAGACAGATCCTCTGGTGGACGAGCTCTCACTGTACGAACCCAAACACAGAACCACATATATTCATGTATTCAAATGGAAGCTTCACATCATAAACAACTGCTCTTATTGGCTTTTAAGATGTGTTACTTGGACACTTGATTTATTTCCTTCGTCACGCCTCTGACAGGCTGTAAACTCACCGTGCTGAGAGAGATCCAGAGGCTTTCGTGGGACCGATGAACAAACAGTCTGTGTCTCGTTCTCGAGGAAGAAGACAGTGTGATTGATGCCAATTGAAAAATCACGGGTTTCATATCTACACTGGACAGTCCCGGGTTCATCTGGGCCTGGTGGGCTGTACGGCACACACAACTTCCTGCAAGGACACACAGCTGAGTCTCTCCCGTTTTCTCACAATGATCCTTTTCACCATTCGTTCCCTCTGATCGCCTGTTTGGATTTTACCTGTTGTTTCCAGTTTGGAACCAAAGCTGCGGTGACGTGTCTCCGTGTTTCTTCCATTTGCAGTGGACGTAGGACTGGTAGTCGTTATGGCAACTTAAGGATTCCAGCAGTGGAGATTCTGGGCAGAGAGGGAGAACTTTAATATTTAGATAAGTTGGCTATGACTAAAGTCCTGTGGTGTCTTGGTCATTGTTAAAAATAATCCATTACTTTTCAAAGTCATGCATTCAAAGTCTCATTCAAGTGAAAGTGTTTGCATTACACTTTTTGAAAATGTGTTAATACTTTGTTTTTGTTATACTTCAGGGTAATTTTAATAAGTTTATAATCCAAATCAAACTTGAAACTAAAAAGATGATTATAGAAAAACTTTCAATGTATATTCCTTCAATGTGCATTTTTCCACGTTTTTAAAGAAAAGTTGAGACTAAATGATCACATGTTGTAATTTTCATATGATTCCCTTTATAATATATTGAAAATAAATAGCACCTATATTAATGGGATCAACGTAGTGTAGTAAAAATAACTTTAAATAACTTCCTCTCTGAAATCTGAGGGAGATAGAAGCAATGCAAGTACTTTAAAGTAGTTTGCAGTATTTGAGTAAATGTACTTAGTTGCATTCCATTATGATCAAACCACAGGCTGTATATAAAGATGACTGGCATTAAGGTGAAGCCAAAACATCTTGATTTCGCCCTAGTGGATGGCTGCAGTATTGGTCATAAACTCTACCTCCTCCATGTTAGTAGATGGGACATCAACCAATTTTTTCTGGTAAGTTTATGACGGCTAAGCCTGGCTCACGATTGGTCGAGCAAGTGCGTGAACCGTCCACGATCATTAACGTGCCGACTACGGCTTTGTGGAGACGTGTCGTCCTTCTTTATTCACAGTGCTTTTGTTTTGTGCCTCCTGCCTCCAAAATCATCCGGATTTATCTGAGCCATGAAGTTTTTAATCTGAAAATTTCAAACTAAGCATCTGAAATTGGATCCTGCTGAGACGTACCGTTCGTTGAGCTGCTGCTCTCAGGGAATCTGCAGCCTTCTGGAGCAGAGGGGAGACCCAGGAGAGGGAGTGCCGACCACAGCACAACCCAGAGGAGAGGCATCGTTTCTGGGGACAGGGAGCGTTAAGAGGCCGGGGAGCGAAGTCTCATATCAACGAGACGTCTGTGGCATGAGAGGGAGGGAATGTAAACACAGAGAGAGAGAGAGAGACTCAGACCAGTAAAGAAATGAGTCATGGCAGCAGAAACAGAAACTTCTGCTTTGAGTGTTGTGGTCGCCCCACATCCGCCTGCTTCTTATCTTTCTCTCTCACGTGTGATTGGCCCTGATAAACAAAACCTAGATATATATATATACAAAAAATAAACAGACACACACACACGCAAATGACCTTAAATAAAATAAGTTTTGACAATCAATTGTTTTGACCTGCATGCCTCTGCATATACAGCCACTTTTTGAAAGCACAACACTGAAGCATTTAAACGAAAAACTTGTCATTTAAAATGACAAGAATTTAAAATGAATTTAAATTCATTGCACCAGGAGTCAAAACGATACAAACACTAATACAGCAAGTTTCAAAAGTCTGCTGATAAAGAGGGAAATCTATTAAAACACACTAAACACAGAACTATGAAAAAGTTCTTTCAGTTTTGACCTTTTCACGAAGTTTACCAGGCCACAAAATGATTGTAGCATGTGATCTCTTGTTTGAGACGGATATCTCTCAAATTCTATTTTCATGACTTTATGTGCGTCTAATTTTCGATTATTCTGTTATTATCAAATAACCTTTTCTTTAAATTGTGATCTGCACCCTAAAGTGTCTGTAAGCCACCAACGCACATAACAGCAGTGTGTCGTTCGGAATGTAAACTCCTCTATCTTAACAATCAAAAACTGTGTTTGTAAAATTGCTAAAAACTTTGATGATTCTCAAAATGTATTTGAGTAAAAGAGAAATAATGTGAAAAGACAAATACGTTTAAAGGAAAGAGGAGAACAGTTAAAGAAGGGATCTTATTGTTTCAGTGCACTGAACCAAAAGGGGATTTTCAGGGTCACTCAGGCACAACCGACTCCACTTCTGCTGTTTAGCTGCTGTTTACAGTCGCTGCAGGGAAACCACCACCAGAACAATGTGAGCGTCCCACATTAAAACTGAAAGCAGACGCCGAGCAGGTTTGACTGTGATATTCCCAAACACCTGCATAAGTCTGCAAAATGACAGTGTGCATCCGAGAAGACACAAAGAAATCTGTGTTTTATGAAAGAGCACAACTGGTTTCTTACAGCCTGGCGTCATGAATCGATCCCCATAAAACTTACTGGAAAGCTGGGACGTGGACCAAGGATGAATCCAGGCCATTGTGCTATGAATCTGGACAAAGGTTAAATATTGCGAAAGGGGGCGTTAATTTTTCAGGCTTCTCGCACATCTTTTACAAATTTCCCAAAGAAATTGCTCATGGGCCATTGAGGAAACGGAAATCGACGATGACTGCGTTTGCTAAAACTGGAAATTCACAGGTATTAATGTAACGTCTGAGTCAAAGGAAGTCAATGTGTCAGACTTCTTGATTTCATCATCATCAGCTCTATGGAAGACCACACAACAAGTCCAGCGCTGTTTGGATTAGTATTCCAGAGAGAACAATCGGAAAGAATCATTTAAAATCATTGAATAACAAAATCATGATGACAAATCCTGATATCTACAACATACTCACAATTCAAAGCTTTGGAAAACTTTAAATTTAAAGAATATAGACGTGAACAATTCCACACAACTCTCAGCCCTTGAACACTCGTGTCTTTATCAGCCCTGATCCACAAAATCAGAAAATCCTCTTACCACAGCCTAAAGAAACGAACTCTGCCTTGCGACCATCCGTCAGTCTGCCGTCACCGCTTCCTTCTCGTCAGCCGACTCCTCGCCAACACTGTCGAGAAGTCAGTGGGAGTTTCTTTTGTGACGAGGTCCGTTTCCCCTTTTTTGTCCACACTGACACAAAATGTAACTTTATTGCAGTGTCAGTCATTTTCCATCCGTAGGCTGCAGAATGTAAATACTGAAGTGACTGTGGAGGCTCAGACTCTGGGTCAGATCTGGGGTCGTGTAGAGAGCCCGGAAACGATGTGTCCAGGAATCTACAGTCTACTTTTGAAATAGTCCCATTAAATATTTTATAGCGTAGAAAGTTTAGTTGCATGTCCTAGCGTGAACCTATGAATCTAATATTGATATAAAGTTTAATAGGCTATTTGTGCTGTCCAATTTTATTACATATCTGCAGTTTAATGTTGTTATGTAATATTTAATAAATCAATTTAAAAATGTTACTGCACCAACAGCCGATCATCTGCGGTTTAATGTTGAATACCATTTTCAAATAATGTTTATCTGTTGGTAAATCATGTTTGATTTTAGAGCAGAGGAAGAACTGTCTTTGAAGATCTCTCTGCTCTGAGACTGATCCTGGTTTATCTCCTGTGAGACACATGACATTTTCAAAAGGTTTTATTTCCTCTCTTCAAACTGTCAGTTTTGTGTTGCTGGTTATTATTAATTGTAAAATGACACAGGCCTCGAAATACAGATCTTCGATCACAAAAGTCTACATTAAACACTACTTTTTGAATGAAAATTAGCTTTGACTCCATCTGCACTCGTCTGCACTCGTCCGCACTTCAGTGTTCAAACTGAAAAGCCGACTCAGGTCTTTATTAATTTTCACGTGCTGTTGTTCACACCTCTGAGATCACATCCTCTCTCTGTCTCTCTGCAGCTCTGAGACATAACACTTCGACAAAGATCTGCCAATTTAAAATTAAGAAGAACTTTAAGAATTATTGTTATAAGTATTTACACACACAAATAAAAGTTAGTTTTTTGAACAAATGCAATTCATTTGTGTATATTATTCTGCGAGAAAAACCAAACTAGATACAGTCTTAAAAAACGTTGATAGAATAAATATTGTTGCACAGGTTTCTCAACACAAAGAGTGGCCCCTCATTTGTGTGTGTTATTATTTTAAGTTGTCGGTGTTAGCACTTCACAAGTGGGTTTGTTGTGAGTCCAGTGGAGGCGGGTTACTCTAGAATAGCTCCTGTCTCGAGAGACTTCCAGATGAAAAAGAAGAAGGAAACTTCCTTGTTTCTCAGAAACAATAAGGAACTCACCAATCAACCGTCAGCTTATATCTACACAGCAGCAGCTCGAGGTTCGTTGGTGTCAAACGTCAAAACAAGCTCACAAGCTCATGTTCTCTTTTTGTGCAAAGGAAAGTTTCAAGCGATATAAACAAATATAAAATTGACTTTGACACGTGTTACGTCTCAGGGCAGATCACGGGTCTCATTGGGTCGCTCTGCTTTTCTTTCATTATAAAAGGTTCAGGTTTACATTCACAGCACAAATTTCAGTCAAGTACAATTTCTTGTTAAACGTACTTAACTACGTGTTTCAAATATATTTCCTTCAATTATGTAGATTTATTTTCAGGCACATTTACTTTTACTCACTTTACATATATATTTCCTTTCCTCCTCTGACATCTGCAGAGTGGCATCCTGTTCTGCAGTGTTGGCAAATTCATATCACACCCGCCTTTGTTAAGCAGAAGTCTTTACTCTTCAGGGGTTAGGGTTAGGGTTAGGGTTAGGCTTCATCTGGTCATTTTAAATTAACGATTCCTGCTGCCGTCTGAGTTTGTGTCTAAATCATGTCACATCAGAATGAAATGTTTCACGCTGATTCAGTCACAGGAGAAATCTATGGAGCTCATCTCAAAAAGTTCTTCGTCAGCCCACGTTTCCCTAAATTGTGATTCGAGACATTTCGAATTTTTTGGTCCCATCGATTTTTTATGCTACTTTAAAAAGTGATACACATAATTAGGCCTAATTAAAGATAGATGTGCACCTTCCAATCTCATCGTGTGCACCTTTAAACACGGATTTGAGATCATTACAGGTTCAAATTAGATTTTTACAGATGTGGGACTGATGACTGATACTAAAGTGCATGTGACTGATTTACAAACGTGCACACGTTCAGATCTCAGAGCATAATGTGCATGATGTTGTTTTTCTGTTGGAACTCTGCATTTCCCCTCAGCGAGAGCAAACTCATCTGTGAACACTTGCCGCTCGAAAAATTATTGGTTCGGGAGGATTTTTTATTCTCATGTTAAATCAAACAGACTCGGCCGAGTTTCCCGGATTGGAAAAAATATAAATTACCCAATTAAAACAATAAGATTTTAATTACTCGGAGAAAGAAAAAATCGGTGCTAATGGTATTTATACACAGCGTGATCCGAATGATTGGACCAGTTGTTGTTGACTAATGCTGCAGCCTTCACCACCGCACCCCCCATCATCCTGCTGCTTCACAATGAAATACTCTGCAAGGCTAATGAGAATGTAATGTAAATTAATGAGATCAATAGTGAGTGCGTGAGACGAGGGATGGGGGGGTGAGGGGAAGGGGGAGAGTCAATTACTGGTCTGTTTATTAAGAGATGTATACAAGTCCAATAAGAATACATTATGGTAATTATAAAGAGTGCTGTGAGCTGATAAACAGCCAGAGGAGGCATATCTGTGGTGTCCACACACACACACACACATACACACACACACACACACACACACACACACACACACACACACACACACACACACACACACACACACACACACACACACACTGCAACATTCCATTAGTCCTTGTTTCCCGATATCACTTGAGAACAGACAGAATCCAAAAGTGAAACCAAGAATCACGTCGGTGCCTGAACCAGCCGTCGTTCAGCCTCATGTGAGCGATGCAGTCACTTCCCTTACGGCTCCTCGATTTCTCCTGCAGAGGAGAGAAGTTTCGAGGCAAAGAGGGTGAATGGTTTGTTCCAGTGCGCTCACTTCCTGGTTTCAGAGACAGAAGTGGTGCTGGTGCAGGAAGCGGCCGCCTCATTCTGGTCAGGCCTGTTAAATCTGCAGCTCCTCGAGGAGACAGAAATGCAGCAGCCGGTGAGGCGGGCGAGCTGCGCCTGTATCCCTCTCTCTCTCCCTCCCTCCCTCTCTCTCTCTTGCTGCCTATCTCTCATGCATTCCATTTATTTTACAAACACAAAATCCATGCACACACAATATACTCACACACACATACAGTGATTTCCCTGAGAGTCTCACAGGGGTGATTCCCATGGTGCAGCACATTAGAATGTGGAAAACAACACATTACAGACGAGCCTGAAGGCATTAAACAGTTTTCTCTCTCCAGCTCTGTGTGTTTTTTCTCCTGAGCAGCGACTGCCACTGACAGTAATGTGTTTAAACAGCTGAGTAAAGCTCTTTGTTTTTCCTTTCTCTTCCCATTTTCTCTGTTTGCAAGGGAGACAACAGGACATGGGATTAAGCTCTGCGTTGGCACGCCTCCATTCTGCTGGAGCTTCCTTTCCTCTTCAGCTCCACAGATGTCGACTGTAGCGGATCCAAACCTCTGACTCTGAATTCAGAAAATGGTTTTTAGATGTTTCCCATCTGGGTTATCACAGCGGCTTTAATAACCCTCAGGGCCAATGAGGATGAAGATAAGATTTGATCTCTAATCTGAGGTCACTGCCTTCTCTTTTTTCTAAACCAAGTCCAGAAGGTTCTTTACCAGCCACTTCTTCACTGAGAGGTTTATTTACTGCTCATCACCAGCAGGGCTGTGTACATATGCACAAAGAAAATACACAAGACACTCCCCACATTTCAACAAGTTTAATTAGTTCAACTGACAGTTCTGGTTGGACAATTCAGTGACGATGCACAAGAGGACAAACAAAACAACTACAACCTCTAAAATAGCCACAAAAGAACACAAAGAGACACAAGATGAGAATACAGAGGGATGCACACAGAAAATCACAAGTGCAAAGAAACACAACATCAAACAGAGGACATCTAATGACAAAAACATGCAAACAACCACAAAGAGAGACTAGAAGGGATGCAAGATGTGCACAAAGACACATAATCACTACAAATATATTATAGTATATATTTAATCTGTTAATTGTCATTTGCTTACTTATTTTTATTGCAATGTGGAGATATTAATCTAAACCCACAGTAGCACTATTGTAAATGTATTTATTATATTATATAAGTTTTCATTTTTTACCTTCAGACAAACATTGAACAACAAATAAAATTGTATATTTCTTAAGGAATCGTAGAACCAACACTTAGCTTGAGGTAAAATAAAGAATATTTTCCCACAACAACAGAGCTGCTGAGATAAACCTGCACATCTGCATCCTCGGATTTAATCTTGTATCTCTTTGCACATTTGCAAACAGATAAAGGGTTAAAGTTAGATACGTTAAGTTTAATGGCTGCACAGAGTATCTGTAATGTTGCTGCTTATTCAAATCCAGAACATTATTCCACATCCCATCTGGGAGCCCTTCTGGCATCACAGCTCTAGTCCCGTATCTTTGCTGTGTGTATTCGTGTGTGTGTTGTTTCATTTGTTGCAGTTTTGGATACGGAGCGTGTTTACGTTCTTGTATGAGCTTTGTGCTCCACGGAGAAAAAGGCTCCAAAGGGACGACAAATACTTTCAAACACAAAGCAACAACAAAGAGACACAGAACTCAGCGGAGAAAGACAAAATGAGCAGAATAATATACAAAACGACGACTAAGAGAAACAAAACAACATCAAAAAGACGACAAAGAGACGACAAAGGACCACAGAGAAAAGCAAAATGATGACAACCATCGTTGTTAGTCTCTTGTATTGCGGGTGTGTTGAAGAGGTGGAGGCCGGATTCTTCACAACCGCACATCAATGTTAAGTGTTGTTCAGTTTACATGTGACCACACACTTTCCCAAATGGCTCATAACAGATCATCAGAGTTCCACAATACCACCATCCTCCATTCTGTCTTCTCTTTCCTCCCTCTGCTCTTCGTCATCCTTTCATCCCTGAGTAACTCCAGCCACAGGTCAACCTCTCTCTCTTCACTTTTTCACGCGTCCTGTCTCCATCACTCCATCTTTTTTAGGCGTGAACCTGTCTGATGCATTGATAAATTATTCTTGCTATATAAATGATTCATTGGATTTAAGGTGAAATCGATGAATCACATCTTATTTGTGTAGCTCCTTATTCACAAATCTCAATTTGTCTCGTGGGGCTGAACAAGGAACGACATCCTCTGTTCTTAACCCTCAACACGAGTGAAGAAAAACTAACAAAATAAACCACATGTACAGAGCACATCAACAAAATAGCAATACTTCTGGTAGTAAATGTTAGAAATATTGTATTTCCAAACAATCTAGTTGTAATTATGATCCATGATCAGCTTCAATTTAAATCTGATGTACAACAGGTAAAAGGAATCATAAAGTACATAATTGTTGTATCACATATTGCCCGTAACAAATGTTTAGTAGTTTCTTTGTTCTCATTTAAGGTTTGTTCACGTCTGGAATTCAAGCAGACAGTCAAGGAACCTTTAAAACCGACCCTCAAAAACCGAACTTTTGAGGGACTTTCCAAGAACTTGTCTTTGAGCGTCACTTTCACTTCCATGCCACGTGTCTTAGAGCTTGCAGAGATCTTTTGAACTGTGTTTCTTCATATTGTGTGTTTTCATAAGGTGTTTGGAGACGACAGATGGACCAGAGAGACGAGAGACTACATCCTGTTTCCTTTTGTGTCCAGCATCTCACAGAAGTCATTCAGCTCCTCTCTCTTCTCTCCTCTCTCCTCTCTCCTCTTTGCCTCTTGCCACTCTCCTTCTCCTCCTCCCTCCTCTCTCCTCTCTCCTCTCTTCTCTTTGCCTCTTGCCACTCTCCTTCTCTCTCCTCTCTCCTCTCTCCTCTCTCCTCTCTCCTCTCTCCTCTCTCCTCTGTCCTCTCTCCTCTCTCTCCTCTCCTCTCTCCTCTCTCCTCCATCTCTCTCCTCTCTCCTCCCTCCTCTCTTCTCTCTCCTCTCTCCTCTCTCCTCTCTCCTCTCTCCTCTCTCCTCTCTCCTCTCTCCTCTCTCCTCTTTGCCTCTTGCCACTCTCCCTCTCCTCCTCTCTCCTCCGGTAAGTTATTGCTCTAAAGTTAATTGCAGTATCTGAGCTGGAACACACCAGCCCAGGATTGGATTACAGTGTGACTTGATGGACGGAAGGACATTTTCTCAGCTCTGAAATTGATTGTATCCAGGGACCGCCGGCCTGTGACAGCCTGACATGAGTTGTACTTGTATTTTTGGGGGGGTCGACGCTGTGAAAGGCTACTGAAGGAAAGTGGAATGAAATCTGATGGATTCACTTTTTCTTTTTTCCCAACGAATCAGAACATGAACATTCTGTGTTTCTGTGTTTCCTCTCTTCCCCTTTGCCTCGCTTACTTCTCTTCTCACTCATCTCGGGTCACATCCTCCTTTATTCCTCATTCCGTACCTCCACCAATCTTTCCCTTCCTTCTTCTCGGCCTCTGCATCCTTCTCCTTCCTTCCTCACCCCTCTCTCCAACTTTCCTCTCTCTCCATTCCCTGCAGTCCCCCTTCCTCCTCCTCCTCCTCCTCCTCCTCCTCCCATCAAACATCATACAATCCCCTCCTATCCCAATCCAGCGCACCCTCTCTCTCTCTCCTCCTCTCCCTTTATCTCTCCCTCCCTCTCTCTTTCTCCCCTTCATCTCACCTCCAGCCAGCCTGAGCTCCCTCCTCCTCCTCCTCTTCCTCATCTTGGATCACACAGCCCGCCTGCTTTCGTGCACTTTCTCATCTTCCTCTCTCTCTCTTCAAAACCTCTCACTCTCTCTACTCTCTCCAGTCTTTTATCTCTCTTTCTGTCTCTTTCTCTACGTCTGTCCTCCTCTTATCTTCAGCCGCCAGGAGCTCGCAGACTCTTCGCTCTTCCTTCAACCAGTGAGGACACAGAAGCACTCGGGACGAAGACTCTGTCGCTTGAGGTAAGTGACTCTGAGCATGTGTGTGAATGTGTGTCTGTGAGTGTGTGTGTGTGTGTG
Organism: Limanda limanda; assembly: GCF_963576545.1. Lineage (NCBI taxonomy): Eukaryota > Metazoa > Chordata > Actinopteri > Pleuronectiformes > Pleuronectidae > Limanda > Limanda limanda. Next base: position 14,337,247 of record NC_083652.1, read on the forward strand.
TGAGTGTGTGTAAGTGTGTGCTGGACATTCACCTTACCTGCATCAGCTGAGAAAGACAGATGTTCTGCAGCAAATGGAAAAGTGGTAGTACGATGAAAAATGTGAAGGTGACAAACTGTTATAGATGATGATGGAGATGATGATGATGGGGATGATGATGATGGTGTAAAGTGAGAGAAAAGCGACTGTATGCTGAATGCAGCAGTCACATTCGACTGCATCAAACCCGACAGAAAAAAGAGTCTGAGAGAGTTGAAGAAGATAAGAGAAGAATAGAAAAGATAAAACAAATCATCACATTAATAATGAACAGCCGACGGAGAGAGAGAGAGAGAGAGAAATATTCAAAGCAAAAAACGAGAACTGGATGCTGATGTTCTACTGCTGTGGCGGCTCTCTACTCATCCTCCTCCTCCTCCTCTTCCTCCTCCTCTCCCGTAAAAATCCCATTCACAAACAGGACCTGAAAACAGGGGATGGTGATTGGTTCCCCGTGCCCTGTGTGTGTGTCTGTGTGTGTGTGTGAAATACAGATATAGGTGCATGTGCTCGGTGTGCTCATGTGTGGCTCAGGCTTTTCGGAGGACTTGAATGCCGCTGCAGATTGTGCGTTTGCTTACACGTTATTATCTCTAACACACAGTCGTTGCCACACAATGATGCAGAGACGCTGAGTGATGGACGGAGACACACAAGGAGGTTTTGGTGCATTTGAATCTGTGAGTCCAGTTTCCCGTTGGCTCAGGATAACGCCAAGGTGACACACAGATGTGGTCACAGTCTGGGGCGTGAGTGGTGATTGTGCACCAGACTTCAAGTCATCTCCTTTGCCTCATAACAAATGTCTCCCTCATTGCGTCATCCTTCCAGATTGTCACCGCTGGCACCGGCTCAATCTCAGCGCCTCCATCAGCCCTCCTAGATTAACAGCTGTCCAAACAGCGCCGGGCTCCTGCTTCTGCCGTGGTGGTCAATTAGAAAGGGACATTTGTTTGGGCACGTTGAAGGACAGGGAGGTGATGAAGAAGGGATAGAGAAGGAGGTGAGACAGGGAGGAGGAGGAGGAGGGGGGGAAGTCCGGAGAACGTCTCAGGTTACAAAGACACATAAAGGTGATTGGAAGGATAAAGTGGCTGAAAAATGGGAAAAGAAATGGGCAGAATAAGCTTGACGGCGAAAAAGTGTCATCCAACGATCATATAAATGAAAATAAGCCACTTTGTTGAGATATTAAAAACTACTAATGTCTAATAAATCTGTGTATTATCAAAGAAAGTATATGAATAGAGAAAACCCGTGGGCCCATAATCAAACCTTGAGGTACACCGCAAGTAGATTAATGGACATAAAATGATTTTCTACAGAAAAATGCCAGTCTCAGTGATTGCATATGAACCATCTTCTTTCTTACCAGGTCAATAACAAGCAGAACACTATATAATGCAGCCTATAGAATAACCATCTACACCCCCCCTCTGGACCTATGCCCATACAATGTTAAACCCACACATCGTACGTCCCCATGAACTCTGGCACCATATCCCCATCAGATATAAAAGTCAGGCTGATGCATGGGGGCGTAACTTCTCTTGATTTCACAGGATTTCAGTGATTTAACGAGCGTGGAGCTCCATGGAGCGTGAAACACCCAGGTGTGATATGGTGCCCCTAAGGGTGGGGGAGGAACACACAATGTGGCCATGGAAGAGATAATGGTTTTGCACGTCTGTGTGTGATTCAGAAGACGGACGGCAGGAAGAGGGACAGGTGGGAACATGAATGTGAGAAGGAAGGAGGGAGAATAAAGACGAGGCGGGTGAGCTGTGCTCTGCAGGTCTGTGGGGTATCGAAGCGTAAGGAAGTGTGAAGGAGGAATTTAGGACCAGTGTCAGAGGGACTGGGACAAGTGGACGAGGAGAGTGTGTGTGTGTGTGTGTGTGTGTGTGTGTGTGTGTGTGTGTGTGTGTGTGTGTGTGTGTGTGTGTGTGTGTGTGTGTGTGTGTGTGTGTGTGTGTGTGTGTGTGTGTGTGTGTATTGACAATGTGTGCTGATTATTAAAGCCTCTGATTAACTGAAGGAGATCGAGCGCTTCTATGTTCTGGTTTGAGGAGGCTCCTGTGGCCTCTCAGCCGAGATGAAGGAAATTAATATTCACCTGTGTCTCCTCCACACTGACACGCTATCAAATCTTATATATATTCATGCTGTGTTTGCTTCAGGTGGAAAAAAATAATTGTCAGCAACCTAAGTTTTAAAATAAATATAAAACAGACACAAACATCTGTCTCCTGTGCGGCTGAAGACCTGATTCAAAAGTTGATGTGCGGCAAAACACAAAGAAAACAGCAGCACCGGTGGTTGTTATTCATATATGTATAGACATATAGAGTGTGTTTGTGTGTATTGTTGGGAAGCCTGTCTTTTGTTCTGTTTCTGCTTTTCTCCACTGGCAGTGTATTTTCACTCCTGTTTATTGTGTAGAGATTGTGAGCGTGAGTAGGATGGAAATCTGCCAGTGAGTGGACTTGAACGGGAAAAGCAATTTCTCCAGGAAATCTGGACGTGAGGTTGTTCCGTATGGTTCTGTGATCTTTGGTGAGGGAGCATCAGGAACCTGTTTTTCTTTGGATGTCATCACTCCCATTATCTTTTCCCTTTAAACTTAAATCTTTCGTCAGCGTTAATGTTCCTCTCCTCCTTCTGCACGTCCAACGCCACCTGTGAGCTGACGTACGACTGTGAGATACCTTGTGATTGCTGAGCATATGGTCCCTGCACAGCTTCTCCAGCACTTTAGGAGAGGTTGTCTAGATAATTAAAACATCGTTCCCAGCCACAGGACAGAGGACGCTCACAGAGAACTTGTATTTACGCAGATTTGGTCACGGAATGCACAATTAACCCGACGTTCAGGGCCCCTGTTAGAAGGCTTTAATTAAGACGTATAATGTCTCCACTCCCCCAACAACACAAGACAATCACAACCACACAACACTCACGTTAACACATGCCCCTGATAGCGTGATGGCCCTAAACATGAGGCTGTGATGGGCAGACAGGTTCTCTGCATCTGGTGAGTCTTCACTGCCAAGGTCAAGGACAGATGTTGTGTGAGGCGGCCGGCAGCTGGGGAGCGCTCGATGTTCCACCGATACGCAGGATGATCAGTGAGCAACGTGCCTGATGCTGCCGAGCAGGGCTTATTATCATTGTGTTTGTGTGTTAGTGTGTGTGTGTGTGTGTGTGTGTGTGTACGCCTGCAGACACGTGTGTGCATATGTATGTGACAGCTGGGATGCGTGTGGAGCGTCCTGCTAATGTGGAATTATGAGCTTCAACAATGACCAAGGGGCGTCAGATCTTCTGGTTTGACGAATATTGTAATAAGTGATCGCACTGTAGAGTTGTGTGTGTGTGTGTGTGTGTGTGTGTGAGAAGTCGTATGAAGTCGTTGCACATTATCACCATGAACAAAAGGGTCTCAGGTGTTACAAAATTGGAAAACCTGCATTAGTTTAAATGCCTTTGGTTTATGGGTGCACTTCCTCTTTCTTTTTACACTGCAGATTGTCTCTCTCATGCAGCAAATGCACACAGACACACACACACACACACACACACACACACACACCAACCCACCCACACACACACACAAGCGGATATGGTTAAAGAGTAACTCAGCCTTTTTGCAAATGTTCTGTAGGCAAATCACGTTTTCTTTCCCCCGGAGGGAGAACTTGGGTCCAGAGGTTGTTTGAGCTATTTGAAGGATTGGACGTGTTCCTATGCACAGCGGTGTCAGAAGTGTGAGTATTTTTACCGAGGTCAATAAGTCCACGCTAACTTTAGACTGTCACCGAGGTCAGCGCGGTGCCACAGGAGTCAGCCCATTTCCAATTAGGAAACCCGCGACCTCTTAAATGAGATCATTAACGAGGCCCCGGTCAGGTGGGAGAGAGGAGGAGCACAAACTGATGAAGACTTTTCTTATTTTAGAGCTTGGGCCTTTTCTTTTTTTTCATTTAGGAAAGTAAGATTAAAAAGGGATGATGATGATGTGACCCATTTTGACAAAGCCACTTAAAGCCTTTATCTTCAGGGAACAAAGTGATGGTATAAATAGATTCACACTGCTTCTTAAGCAGTGAATTGTCTTACGGTCAAATTTACTCGGTCAACAAATGAAACGTTGGGTTTTGTAGATCACAATAGAAATATAAAATCTATGTCATTGAATATCAGACATCAGCACTTTAATGTATTCCACTAATACTCTACACCATTACATGGAAAATAGCACAGGATGGTTCTATTAAAGGAATACATCATATATCTTTAATAGATATTTTGGGAAACATGCTGAATCTTTTTCAGAGGAGAAAACTGAAACCACTCTCAGATCTGTATGGTAAACTTTATTCTTGCTGTTCCTGTCACTAGTGCAACATGAGGGAGTTGGAAGTCTGCATTGAAGGTTCCCAGTTAGCTCCAGGATGGAGAACGCAGAGGCTTCTTCATCTTCTTCTTCTTCTTCTTCTTCTTCTTCTTCTTCTTCTTCTTCTTCTTCTTCTTCTTCTTCTTCTTCTTCTACAACACCCTCATGTGCTCAACTGAAAAATATCGAGACTCAATTTACCGTTCTCTTGTACTTCATGGCTGAAAACCACCATACAGACATGAGTAGGCTACATCCATCTTCTCAAATGATCCTCCGCAAAAACCTATTCATCAAAATGCCAAACCATCCCAACCACAATTCAAATGTTTCTCCCATTAATAATGCATTCGACTGGATTGTTCAAAGGGAGTGAGTGGTTCTTGGCTCCCAGTGCAACAGGAGAGACAAAGTGGGAAAAGCCCTGCGGTGCCCAGTATGCAAAGCACGGTTATCTTTAAACTGCTCAGGCTAATGTGGAGCAACGAAGTGTCACTGGTCAGAGAGAACTGCATTATCCTCCCCTCGGAGTGAATGACAGCTCATCTGAATGGCAGAGATTAGGCCAGATGAGCCGCTGAGCTTTGGTCTCGCAGAGCCGCGTTCGTTCTGAACAATATCCATCAATCCTTCTGGAGTGTCAAATCCCAGTTCACATCGCGCCCCTCAGGAACAAAGGCCAGGCCATTGATGGTGGAGAACTCTTCCTTCCATTTATCCCTCTCTTACTCCCATGACCTTCATTTCCAATCCCCGACTCTACGTTTCATTTAATTCTCTTCCCCTTATCCATTCTCTCTCTTCCCTTCCTCCATCCCTTCATTATCGGTCGCTCTGCTACTTGATTCCTTAATGAAAGTTTCCCAAAAGAGCGAGAGGCTGAAGATTTGGATCCTTCCATCCACAGACCCAACACCGAAGCCAAAGTTTTCAAAGCAAAACGCCTCCTCTCTCCTTTTCTCTCGCCCATTGGTGCAAACAAACTTTTCAATTGATAGTTCATAGTTAATGGAACAATGCAGACGGATGTAATAACATCACAAATTGAGGAATGTTTTTTTGCCGTTTTCCCGAGCTGCAGCCCTGAAGTTATAATCCGCCCTCCCTGCACGGCAGTCTGATGTGTTTAGAAACCTGATTAAAACTCAAATAGAGTTTGGAGTCGCAGAGTGAATTTGCAAAACAACAAACACGTCAAACACTCGGTGGAGTTGAAGGAATTAAACACTTCGTCTCAGCCTCACAGATCGACGTGCAGACTGTTTCTGTGAAGTGTGATTTGAAAATACTTTGCATTGCTGTTCCTCCCTGGCTGTTATTTGAATAAATACAACTTAGTCAACATTGCCGTTAAAAGCTACAAAATATATAATGTCCGAATGAGCTCATGTGAGAATACAGCACGATATTTGTCCGGAGGAATCACAGCGAGCGAATGAGGGCGAACGTGAAACTGAAAAAACAAAATCCAGACAGTCATAAAGACATTACAGGATTAAATAGAGGATCCATAGACTTAGATAATGCAGACGGAGATGTCCACTCGGAAAGACAACAAGATTGAAGACATTTTAACCGACACCAGTGTGGATGTGCTGTTAAACATAAACATGTGATTTCTGCAGTGGAATGAACACGTTACCTCCGAAGTCCCGACTCTATTGTCCGGACATTTTCTGGAATTCGTGTCTGAAAATGTCTATATACAATTTGATCTGAGGAGGCAACAGGAAGCTATAGCACTGTGATACACTTCACTTCACATGAGCAGAATATCTATGCTCATTAGATTAGATTGGATCTTTAACACCTTTATGTCTCTGCACTTGTATCTTCAGTAAGTGCCGTCCTATAGATGTCTGCAGCACTTCTCTGTTCTCTCTCTGCAGCTGTAACTCAGTTCTCTCTCTCCCTCTCTCTCTCTCTCTCTCTCTCTCTCTCTCTCTCTCTTTGTGGCTTCATGACTGACTGCACATTTCTTTCCTCGATGTGAATGTGCATATTCAGTCCTCAAACCCCCCACCCCCCCTCGCCTCCAGCCCATTTTCCATCCTGGCCTCGACAAACGGGCCCGAGGGCAGTCCCGAGCACTTGAGTGTGGACCGGGCATCGGAGACAGAGGGGGAGCGGGTGTGTGTGGTGCGTGCCTCCTCTCCGAGTGTGTGCGAGCAGTCGAGTGTGAGCTCCCACTGCTGCAAGGTCACTGGGACGCTATCCTCCCATCTCGCTCGTCTCGCAGCACTGCAGGAAGCGCTGTCAGTGACAAGAGGGAATCAGCTGCTGCCGCCGCCGTGGACCAGGCATGACTGCCGGGGTTATGGAGACAGGGCAGGGGACACATACTGGCACAAACTGGCATCCGAGCGCACACTCACGCGTGTGCTCATTGCTCACTCACACAGAGGCGTAGTCACGTGCGCACACACAAACACGCAGCACACACAAACACGCAGCACGCCACCAGCGCCTCCCGCGGGTGTATCGATGAGGACTCGAGTTGCGATGTCTCAGACTCGGCTAAACGCATCATTAACCAACTGAGGGGATACACTGAGCGCCTATATTTAGAACTAAACAACCACCAGCAAGTGCAGTGCAGACATATCGTGTGTCAATATACAAACCACTCGTGTAATGAGGCACAAAATTAGATGGATGAACAACACGCTACGAGATGAATGCACAATTACAAGCAGCAGCAGAAGTGAAGATCTCCACATGAGAAGCGTTTTCGCCCTTTTGACTCAAGGTCAAACTCTTGTCCTGAAGAGGAAATCTGCCGACACTGTTGGCAAACGTCCCCGACGACCGCTTTAATGTCTAATGAATTTAAACAGACTTCAAACTGTGACTTTAACAACCCCTCCTCTCCCCTTCTTTTTCTCCCCTCTCCCTCCCTGTCCTCCCTCCCTCCTTCCCTCCCTCCCTCCCTTCTCGCAAATCACAGACATGGTCCGGAATACAAATTGGGTTTTCTCTTTCTTTATTTGGGAAGTCCATAATGCTGTAGGGTCGGGGGAGGATAGGAGACGGGGAGCAAACGTGTCCCGCCATAAGAAAAGCCTGGCGACAATGAGGTGGTGTAAAGCTGCTCTGCAGACAAAAAGACGAGGGGGACAAAGAGAGGTGGAGACAGAGACACGCCGAGAGGGAGAGAATACGTGGAGATACAGGAGCAGATAGAAAGACAAAAGGAAGGATGCAGATAAAGGAGTGGGCCACTTGAGCTGCGTTTCAAAGATTCATGATCATGCTCCAACCAATTATGTCACTTATCCTCAGAAGCTGCACCGAACTAATTGGGAAGTTGATCCTCAGCGAGATCGACTGCATGTGTGTGACCCTCTCACAGGGCGACGAGTCGATGATCAGATCAAAAATATAGACAACAAGGCTTTGATTGTTATCTGTAGGATGTAGGAGGTGAGGTCGCAGGTGTATTTGGATTTGAAGACCAGTAATAAAGCTGCTGTGTGGAATTAATTTGTTTTTTCTCTGACTCCAATTTTCTGCAATTTTTCAAAGTTTGCCAGATGTGGTGAACCGGGCAGATACTTTACCTTGATCCATCCTTAGGAATTTACTGATAAAAAAAACCTACGGCCAAACTGTCAATCAAAAACCATGCCCACAGACTTATGGATCAAGTTTTCATCTCTCAACTCGCAGGCCTGCTTGTGATAGTGGAGTACGACCTCAGTAGTAGAACGACGACCTGCAAAGTTTCGAAAGTTTTGGTAGATGGAATTCTCCAACTGTGTTTTCTGGATTCGCGGCCTCCTCATCGCCAGCAGTTAATTTCTCTTCTGTCCACCTGTCACCTTCCACTACCTGTGATTTGTTAAGCTGTAGCAACATTCGCTGCAGGCTGCACAGTGTAGGTTTTGATTTATACGTTTATTTCACCCATTGAGTGCATGTTTTCAGGGTTTTGCAGCGTCTCACACCAAAAATACAAAGATAAATCAACTTATCCCCACACAGAACTTTGAGGCAGCTACTGATTCAGTAATTTCGTATTGCACTTAAATTAAAGTAACGAGTTGCAGATAAACAAAAGAAGAAGCAAAATCGTTCTCCCTCGTGTGGGTAACACTCGTAAAAAAAGGAATGTTCAGGAAACATTCAGAGAATGTCTGAAAGCAGCTTTAATTGAGTAGAAGGACTTAATGTGCAGGAACAAGCATCTGTCTCCTCTGAGCAGGACAAAGAAAGTTGTCTCTGTTCGTGTCCAACACAACAAACCTGCTCTGATGCAGACGAAGACGTCTTTCTCTCTTGTCCTGTGGCTCCTGCAGACAGAATGTGAGTCCATCAACCCTCGTTAAAATCAACAGGAACAATCCAGCCTGCCACTCGCCTCGTGGACAGAAGGTTAAACTCTGTCAGCGCCTCACTCAAGCTGCACCGGGCGACAAGACGTGATTGGGAATTCACGATCGCTGCAGCGAAAACTTTCTCGGATTCTTTTTGATCCCATTTACCGAGGGCTCAACCATTTTTTGCGTGGCGTTGCCAGTTAAGTGCCCGTCACAGTTTACACAAACACTCTGTGGCACCATCAGCTTCTGTCCCCTTTGATTTAGAGTCTTCCCCTAAAGCAAAACCTGGCCACACAGAACCCCATCACTTTACAGCAGCCGACGGAAAAGAATAGGCCCTTACATCACACTGCTGTGAGTCGGTCGAGCATGACGAAGACTGCAGTACTTTCAGCAGACGCACACACACACACACACACACAGTGGCTGCATCGCACTTTAAAGACACTTAAGCTTGTTAACGTTCTCTAACAAACGGCATCTTCAACAAACAACATTCAATAACAAGGACAAATTACAGTGTTGGAAAGTTTGCATAATAAAAAACGAGCAGGAGCATCAATTATTTCACTGTGATGCTCTTTTTTATTCTCCATCGCATGAATCCATCAGTGTCAGAGAAATGTTAATGCACGTGCCGTTTGATTGTATATCTGGATATATAACCATCTGTCTTGTATGTGTGTGACACTGCATCTGTTACATTCGTGAGTGTGTGTGGGTGTATATGTGTGTGTGTGCAGCATGTGTGTTGTTCTTTTATTTGCATGTGTGAAATTGTGAAAGTGGCCTGAATCCTGTCTATTTGAATGTGCACATATGCAGTAGCTGTGCCTGCAGTGTGTATGTGTGTGTGTGTGTGTGTGAGTGTGTGTGTGTGTGTGTGTGTTTTGGCAGCAGCCCGGCCTCCAGGCGCGCTGTCTTGTAATGCCGAAGAATAAAACAAGACAGTAAAAAGGAGGAGACAGCTCAAGAAACGAGACGGAGGAGGGGATTTGCTCTGAGTGACGTGCAGCTGCAGGAGAACACACAGTAACAAACTGTAACGCAAACGTTCCAACGCCACAGTCATGGTCAACTTGTCACGGGTATGGTGAGGACCCAAATGCAGCACAGGCAGACGAGATCTTAATTGGTAATGAACTTTATTTTTCACTGCAGTCTTAAACAGTTCTTAACAGTGGCAGGGTGAAAAGTCTTTGTTCCCAGTGATCTTCAGCGAGATCTGGCAAGGAGTGAGTCTGGTGTTGCTGAGTGGAGGCAAGGTCCACAGCAGGAGGATTACCTAGATGCAGACAGGTTCAGTGGTGAGCTGTGTAGCAGGCCGGAGCAGGTAGCAAGCAGGTAGCAAGCAGGTGGCAGGCAGGTAGCAGGCAGATAGCAGGTAGCAGGCCGGAGCGAGAAATGCTGGAGGTCAGGCATTTACGCAAGCCAATCTGGCACTGAAGCAGAGACAGGAGCAGGCTTATATGCAGCCAGGGCTGTCACAGGTGTGGAGAGTTGGCCTGATGAGGGGGCGTGGCTAACAGGTAGAGTGGAGCAGAGACAGAGGAGTGGAAAAATACCAGCAGACAGGAGATGAGCAGACTGTGACACAACTGAAGGATTTTAGTCATTCTGTTAGCGAAGTACAAGCTTCTCCTCACGTTAGTAGTTTGTTCGTTAGCAGCATTATGCAAAAACGACTCCAATTGCCATGAAATTTTGTTAAGGGATGCAGCACGACCCAAAGAAAGAAGACCTTAGATGCACTTGTGTCCCTCCTGGGAGAGATATCCCTCACATGTGACTCTGTGAGGCTTCTCCCCCTGTTAATAACAAGTAGCTTTTAGATATGTATGTGCAGAGACCAGCTGAGATTCACTCCTGTTGTTAAAACACACACTCAGAAGGTGAGGAGCGGATCACAGGTGAAAAGTGCAACAGATTCTCCAGAACTAATCTGCACAGTGTCAACCCCCCAATGACAAATCTGTGGACTTTGTTATGCATTTACCTTTGATTTCCTATTTATGTCAGCAGGAAGATTGCCGGTGACATTATGTATTGTGTCACGGCGTCTCAGTTTCTGTGAATGGCGTTTCCATTACTATTCTCCAGAAGACGAGTCCTCACCCTTGTTTGCAGCCTGACACGCGGTATTTCCTGAACCTATTCTATTTTCTGCTTGGTGGAGCAACAGAGAGGAAGAGGACACATCGATGTTTCCATTCAATCAAACTTGCTTTCATTACGCCAACTGTCATGCACGGAGAAAAGCACTCCTGCAAATACACATGGATCCAGAGCCACCATCTAAAAGCTCAGTTATCTAGAATAATACATATTCCCAAACTATGACACATTGCACAGTTTAAATTACGAGTGTGATGAATAAATATGTTATTTGGTAAATTGAAGATAAATGAGACGTTTTCATTGTTTGGCTGGTTTCCTCTGCACTGAAAACCCTTTTTATCAGATTTTCCTTAATTGAAAGGATTAACAATAGGGCCATTTCCATTTTGTGATAAATGTAGAAACTGTGTAAATCTGACATCAGGCCCCCAAAAATATCAAAAGAAAAAAGTAATTAATTCACAAGTTCTCCAGCCTTAACTGATTTCTACCATGAAAGATTACTTCTATTCACAACCTCCCATTCAGATACTGTAATTCCTCTGTCTCTTCCAACAAGTTATAATCGTCATTTTTACACCTCATTGAGCCCAGAGGCAAATTATGATAGCGCAGTTTGGCAAAGTAGTGATGCTGCTGTCTTTTTAATCGTCTGGAAGAATGAATCTACTTGGAATGAGAAGAAGAGGAGGAGAGGAGAGGAGGAGAGGAGGAGAGGAGGAGAGTGTAATGACTCGGCGCACTCATCCACTGACGACGCAGTAGATGAGGAGATGGCGTGGAATAAAGATTTGTCACATGGAGCATAAATCCTCAGATTGTACCACGGCATGTGAAGTATAACCCTCTATATATTTGTTTTTCCTGCCCGTGTGTATATGCTTGGGGTTTGTTTTCACAGCTCCATGTATTAGTAGCAGGGTTATTGTCTGAATGAAGTATAGCAGAGGCCGACAGGCAAAACAGAGGAGAAAAGGAGCAAATGCAAGGGACAGAAAGGTTGGTGCAATGATGGGGATATTGGCTGCCGACTTAGTGTGTGTGTGTGTCTGTGTGTGTGTGTGTGTGTGTGTGTGTGTGTGTGTGTGTGTGTGTGTGTGTGTGTGTGTGTGTGTGTCCTCCTATGGTCATCATTCAATGAACCACACCTGGAGTATAAGAGCCCGGCTGCTGCGGCCAAATGATCCTGCCAGAGGGGTTGGAGGAAGGGAGATAAAAGGGAGGAGAGCGGATAGGGGATTAGGGGTGAATCAAAATGTGCCAGGAGAGGAGGTTGATGTGTGTCGCTAAAGGAAAATGAAAGCGTAAAATTAATCGCAGGAAATGGGAAGAGGATAGAGAGAGGGGGAGAGAGAGAGGGGGGGAGACACGGGGAAGGACGGCCAAATGAGAGAGGATGGATGGAGGGGCTGAGCGATAGATGATGCTGTTAATTTGGGTTTCAGGGACATATTGTCCGTGTGGTTTCAGGAGGATGGAGCGGAGCCACGCTGACAAATGAAGGAAATTAAACTCAAAAATACAAAAAAAACAAAGCAAAAACCAAGTGTGCCAAAAGTGGAGGACGAGGCCCAACTGGAATTAAAAATTTAAAGACAAAAAACAACTACAAACAGAGAGGGAACAGGAAGAAAAGTCTGGCCACGGTTCTAATGCTTAATATATATTTGGAAGTACTCTAACATCATTCTGCTATCGAGTGGATAAAAAGTTAAACCCAAGGACAAACCTCCCTCCTTCCCTCCCTTCCAAACCCATTCAACCCGAAAACTATCTTTCAGATTGTGTAGCTGGCACAAATAAACTGACGCAGTGTGTAAGTACCGAGGCAGTGAAGGACCTGCATTCTGCCTTGTGTATGTTTCCTGTCCTGAAGAGGGGCTGGAATTAGTCCTTATTATCCTGCACCTTGATTGAGCCGAGAGGAGATGATTAATAAGATAACCACAAAGCAGGGGGAGAAGTAAAAGCCTCGATATTTTAAATTAATTAAATCTAAATGAAAGGCCTTACTCGACCATTTAACTCGTAGATAACATCTTGTGTAACAGTATCCATCCATCCAGTGTCTTCTACTCATCCTGGCTCAGATGTGGAGATAGTGAAACCAAGGCGTTCCTCTCCCCAGTTTCCCAGCTCTTCCTGAGGGAATCCCGAGGTTTTCCCAGGCCAGATGGGATATGTTCTCCCTCCAGCAGGTTCTGGGTCGAACCCTACGGTCGAATAAGCTTCTCTTGTTCTTCCTTTGAAAGCACAACTGCTCGGTCTGAAGCGTTCAGCAGCTACTTGAGATGCAAAGCGACGCGTGCTCATCGAGGCGCAACGCCTGATCATGTCCCGTCTCACCTGAGTAGAGAACGGCGTGACGAGGGAAATGAGAAAGCCATCAAAGACCCGGATGAGACTGACAGCTGCCTGCAACCAGAGAGAGAGATGTTTCTCCCTGGGATTGGGGGGGGGGAGGAGTTCAGATAATCTCCTTACAAATTTCAGAATCCCGAGCCTGTGGGGAATCCTCTTGAAAACAATTGGCTCCGAGTTGGAAACTTTCCTCCTATGAAGCGTCAGCTCTGGATTATTTTACCTCACTGAGAAGAAGTTTCTTCCTTCTCTTAATTTTAATAATTTGAAGTGTGAGTTTCCCCCCCGGTGACCCGCTCAGGAAGGAGGTCAGGCTCCACAGGATTAATGGAGGAATGGAAGATAATGGACTAGAGTGTCTCCCATCAGAGCGGCTGAATCTCATGAGTGGATGAGGGGACATCAGTCCTGTCACCCGACCCTTCCTGCCCCCCCCCCCCCCCCAAAACCAAAATCACTTGCCTCTCCTAATTACTCCCCCTGTCCGTCTCCTTGTCTCCCTCTCCGCCCCTCCTCTCCCTGCTCCCCTCCTCACCTGCCTCACCTGTCACCTCTGGTTCCATGTCAGCAGCGTTTATTGGCAGGCCCCAGTTCCAGAGCTACTACAACTCCTCTGCACGTGTGTGTGTGTGTGTCAGTAAGTGTGTGTGAGAGGATTTGAATAAGGAAAAGAGGGAGAAAGTGTGTGTGTGTGTGTATTTGTGTGTGTTACCTCCTCAGCCTCTATTAATGTGGGCGTGCAGGCAGAGAAAATGGGCAAAGTGCTCTTGATTGAAAGATAAACGAAATCCTAACGAGGGGACGAGAGGTTTTGAGAATCGCACGTCTTTCCTTCTCTTTCTATCATCCACTCCCTTTGTTTCCTGCTCTCTCTCTCTCTCTCTCTCTCTCTCTCTCTCTCTCTCTCTCTCTCTCTCTCTCTCTCTCTCTCTCTCTCTCTCATCTTTTATCCTGTTGTACGTCTGAGGGATGACAGGAGTGAAGGATGCCTGGAGCGCTGTACAGTAGGAAGTATTGTATGTCCTGCAGCTCTTTAGACACAGACACACACCCACACTCACACACTCTCTCTCTCACACACACACACACAAACACACACAGACACACATACACACACACACACACTACACATGCACGCAGAAGGCTACATGGACGCTGACATGCAATAGATGCGTGTTAAAGTTTTGATGCAGGCCGATGAGCGCTGACTCCATCGGTGCAGCAGCTCCCCTTCAGGTGGAAACAACAAAGGTAAAAGTATCGATCATTGTGCGGGTTAGAGAGACACACACACACACACACTAACACACACACACACTCACACACACGCATACACACACACACACACAGACTTTGTTGAACCACAGCATGAACAAATCCCACTCAGACACACGCTCACATGCACATGCAACACAAACATTTACATTGGACCCCTATATTGGCCCATATCAGGTGCAGATTTGATATATGCACATTAACAAGTCCGTCTACAGGGACGATTGTAGTGCAGCAGGTAGCAGGTCAGAGGTTAATGCAGAGGAATAATATATCGTGAGTCATGAAATTGTGATAAGATCTTCGTGTGAACATTGGTGAGGAGTGTCAACGGGCCAAGAGTTGAGCCAGAGGCGCACAAAGACCCATTCGGTGGAGGTTGTTTGATCTAAAGCAAGCCGAGCATGAAGGCATGAGAAAAAAAAACCAGAGGATGAAGCTGGATCCTGAGGCTGATGGATGAAGGAGAACTCGACTGAAAAATAGCTTCCTGAAAAAGTCTCTTTTCTTTTCCTCCTATCAATATTTGAATTGCCCAATGCTCAACCTTTTTTTAAACTTTCCATTAGCTGAATAACATTGGACGACTTCTTCTCTAGATCACAGAGGAAAACATCCTGCAAGACAGAAGCTACTCAGGGATAATAAAATAGTTCCGAGAAAACGTTGAGGGACACTGAATACGAAGGAGGCGGCACCAGGAGTCAGGATGTGTTTGAGCAGATTGTTTTGGATAAAACCATTTGCTAGTAGCATCATCTGACATGAGACGTAAGCCAACGCTTTAGAGAGTGTTCAATCATTTTGTATCGTCTGCAAAGATGTTATTAAATTAAAAATCACCCCAAATATTTGTTATTAACATATTATACCAACAAATATCCGAGAGTCCGTGATGGTTCAGGTGACTTGTGTTGTTCTATAACCGAGTCACGCAGAGGAGACGGTGAGGAGAAGCTTCTCTTCAGGTGATTTATTAGTCCCGTTTCTCTAAGAAGTCATGAATGATGCAGTTTGTTCAAAGCCTTGGCCGCACTCACTCAAACTGCTCAGTTATAACCACGCGCTGCACTATCTCGTCTCTGAAATGCTCTGCAGCCGAAGTCATGAGGCTGAACTCGTTCTGATCCAGGAATTAAGAAGAAAGCCTTTTCTCTATATTTGCAGAGCATTAATTTAAACATGGTTTGACATATTCTTGTTGCAATTAGATAAGAAGTATTTTTCTGAGCTGCAGTGACTTAAATTAAACCGTCTTTACAGTCAGTGCTGCTGCCGCTGCTGCTGCGGCTACGTGTGGTGACAGCTAATGACTCAAAGTGCAGGTTGAATGAATGGGCTTTTATCTCATCAGATCATATTGGGATTGGAGGTGTGCACTTAATAAGTCTAACAACTCATGCTACCATGGGACATTAGCTGGGAGTAGATCGATGCACATGAGATGCCAGTGCATTAACTTGACTTGATTATAATTCCTCTCTAATGTCAAATGCCAATCTATTCTCTCTCTCTGAAACACACTCCACCACACGGGTCTTCATGGAGGTTATTGTGATAAAACAGGGAACATGTGCAGAACCCCCCCAGTGGGTGGAGCAGGAAAGATACATTTGTTCAAGCTGAGAATCGTTTTACCACAACCATGTATGGACCCATTGCTAAAAGGTGGAGGCTGGGGTGGTGGAGAAAAGTTGCCGGCACCAGGACGTGAGTTGAAGTTTAGCTGAGCAGAAAATGGGTTTTGATTGGTGGGTGACTGACGAGCCCCCATGAACCTACCAGCAGCTGACAGCTTGTGACAGCCTGTAACGTTTTTGATGTGGCTTACTGGAGCTAACTGGCTAAACCATGTAAACGTACGAAGGACAAAAGATACTTCAACGAGTGCAGACACGCTACGGACATGAATGAGCTCAGAATTAGACCGAAGACTAAACTGTTCTCATAGTGCATTATGTAAACTAGTAAAGTTGCTGCCCTGCAGACTGGCAGTGTCGAGAATCTCTCACCCGAGCGAGTCCTTGACTGAAATTAGATTTTAACTGCAATGCGGCTGGCTTTCACTGCACGGCAAACTGCTGCTGGTTGGCGTGATGTGTGCTAATGGACCGTTTGTGTAGCAAACCTATAGCGTCTATAAAGAGAAAATAAATGTGACATCTGCAGGATGAGTGTGGAGAGCAGCCTTTAGTGTGAGGTCACCAAGTCGCCCTTGAAATAACAAAGGTGCACAGGAACATCAGGCCGTCGGTGACAGACACACTTTGTTGGTTATTATCATGGTGTGAGGCTCTTTGGGATTATCTTCACATATTTATTTTTCTATTGCCTGACATTGGTGATTTGTTGGAATTCAAAAGACTTCCCTCCCCACTCACATAGCGAGTACATTTCCCTGCGTGTACGCTGAACTTCAAGGTCAAATGCTTTTAGAACATGCATGTGCTACTGTGTATGTACAACCTCATATATGTTGGCAGATGTGTGTAGGTGTTTATTTGCTGTGGCAGTGGGAGGAGGGTTACATGCAACATACATGCTGAAGCGTGTCCTGATGCATGTTCACACATGTGCGTGTGTGAGAAGCCATTTCCTCATTATTCCTCCCTGCGGTAAATCTTCTCAGTGGAAACACCGGACTCTTCTCCTGCTTGTAGAGATAACAGCATTTTTCCTGTTACACAATATTTTCCATTAAGCCACTAATCAATGTGTATTCTGGAGTTGGAACAGATGATTGTTCTCACCATCAAATAGTTTAATGGGCTGTATGAACCATTACTCAGTGTTTCATTTGTTTACAGCGCCGTCCCTGCCCACATGTCACGAGTCATGATTCACATTGTGTTTAATGTAGGCAGTCCACATAAGAATCCAGTAACTACACAGTGAACTGGACAGTGGTCCTTCTACTGTGGTTTTGCATATCTCCAGAACCATTCATCTTATAACTGGTGAGCAGCTCTTTGTGCAGCTTCATGGTTCTGTGATCTGAGTCCAGCAGCAGGTCTTTATCCCTGCAGGTCGTTTTTTTACAGAGAGAAAACTAGCAAAGGCCAAACAAACAGGCAGGTTTACAATGGACATGGCACTAGTTTCATATAATTACCTACAATTTATAACATCTAATAAGATTTGAATTATAAAATAAAAATAGGAAAATGTTATTATCAGCGGTCATACATATTATGGTGTGAAAGGCGTGTGTGTATTTGGTATATGTATGAATATCGAAACTATCCATTGATTGAAAGTTAGTGAAAACTACATTGAGATCATATTTAAATTACTTATGTATTAATATGCATAAAATATCCTCTATATTCCTATACTCATATAATTTTTATAACATTTATGTCCCACATAGCTTCTGATGAACTCTATTCACTTCTTGCAACTTTCAGATCTTATCTTTTAGAAGCATTTTCCGTCCCTTCCTTTAGATAAAAAGATCCAACTTGAATAATTCCTCCCATCATAAAGACACTTTATGGAGCTGGGAGTCATGGTCGGTTGGTTGCTTGTCACTACATGTAAATCCTCTATAGACGCCAGTGACCACAGACACGCTCTTGACTTTTATTAACTGACGAGATCTTTCTCCTTTTTTAACTTTAATTATGCCCTAACTTCTCCCAGAGTTTCTGCTCGAGCTCACTCAGAATCCTCCAGTCAGTTCCTGTTGATGTATCCTAGTTAATAACTTTCTAAACTTTTATCAAATATTGTTTAAAAGTGTAGTTTTTCCTCCTCTTCTCTTTCTCTCAGTTGTATTTTTACATCCATTATCTTTAGGTTTGTCTCTTGTCTGTATGTGTGTATTCTTGTTACTACATCATCTGTGATATAACTGCTGTTATGTATTATGCTGTTTAACATCTGTTTGTGCGCTCTGGATATAAAACACACCAAAGGAAAGCAGGGGAATAAGAGCAGCCGGCTTCTGACGGGTCCGCAAGATACAATGAGGATGATGTTTACCGCACCACCATCCCAAAATGTATTAACCAATGTGAGGGCAGTGTACAAATCGAATCCTGACTAATCTTAGTTACTTAATTACATCTGCTCGGTCCTAATTTAGTCCAGAGGTTAGCAAACTGGAACAAGGTTTAAGGAAGAGATTCGATTACACCTCTATCTCTCCGGAGAGAAATTATCAAAATTAGGTTTTTACCCAAGCTTGTCTCGGCATGGCAAAAAAAATAACACAGCTGAAACACTTCATGTTAGTCGTGTTTATTTGCTTTTCAGCCAATTGGTGTTAAATCCTCAAACATCACAGAGGGGTGATCTGACTTCTCATGCTCCTCAGCAGTCAGCTGTAAATGTGTGTGCACCAGCATCTACACACACGTAGGTCTCAGTTATTTACAACAACCTACGGCAGAGTGTCTAATGATGAGACTATAAACAAAATGAGCTGGAGAGAAACTCTTCAGGCAGAAACAAAAGCCACACAACGATGATGATGACAATTGAGATATAGTGATGACAGTGAGAGAGATGAAAGTGATAAAGACACCAGTGATGACAACAACAAGAAGCTCAGAGAGAGCCGACACCACACAGACGGATGAATGACTTCTGTCTCCTGCTGCCACACTCGTACATCTTCCTACACAGATCCTCTCTTGCTCTGAGCAGCCGTTGGACTCGTCTTTTTGTCCTCTGTCATGTTATCGTCTCCGTGTCAGGACATCAGTCCTCTGATGCGTCTCGAGTCGGGTCAATCCCTCCTTCTGTCCTCGAAGTCTCTCGGTATCTTTGTGCTTCTGTCGGAGGGCGTGTGCCACCCAGAACCCTCGGGCCCTGGAGCGAGGATGGCTTTCTTTTTTTAAAATCACAATGAGCCTGATGTGTGAAGTCTTGTATCTTCACAGGATCTGATTATTTAGAGGAGGAGGCGAGAGATTGGCTTCAAACACACAAGGAACAACACAACATACATACACAAAAAACCGACAGCAGGGGAGATTGGATTTCCTAATAACAGGCGAATGAGTCCTCTCCTGTCTCACTCTCTCTTTTGGCCGTCAGCATATACTCCCCCCCACCCCCCCCCATGCTGTCATTCCAATGCTATCTTTTCCATTTTTCTTTTTTTTCACATATTTTCTCTTTTTTTCTATCCATCTCTGCCTTTTCATGTTTCCTTCACCAATCTCCGTCTCCTCCGGTCTTATTTCCAAGTGAGAGAGACAAATGGAAAAAGAAAACCGCTGAGACACAGTGATATGATGGTGCGTGTGGAGGGAGAAAGATGACGTCGCAATAACTCTATTCTCTCTTTCTATATGTCTTGAAAACTTTTGGAATTTTTTCACATATTAATGGTTTGATGGAATTATTTTTTCTTGCAGTAGAGTGGATTTGTTGACAGAATAATAAGTAAAGAACGGGTTGGCAATTTGTTTCTGAGGCACTTTTTAATCTCATTTGTTGAAATCCTCTTGCCTACCTGCAGGCACCCTGTTCATTTTCAGCCAGGGCGACAAACTGAAGCAGAAATGAAGGCCAGAAGTACGTGAGTAATGGAAAAGTCGGCTTATAGCAGTTGTCAGGCAGCGTGCGTATACATCTTGAGGGTGTAGCTTTGAAGAGATGGCTGATGGGAGGGGGGGAGGGATGTATTGGTTCTTGCCTGCTCTTGCTCGATTGTCCTGGATTTCCAACCCTATAGCTTTAACGGTTTCCCTCGTACCAATATTGGCTCGCTAACGCTCCCCAAACGGCCGCTGACATCATTGAAGTATAAGCACCACATCAACATCTAAAGAGCAGGCGTTAAATCTAAATGCTTTTTCATGTCCAGGCATTGGTTCCCGTGAGATATCCTCAAACTGAAGCTTGCGTGTTTGCTTCAGCATTTCTTCAACCCATCTTTTTTGCTATCATGTCCCTCTATCACGTCAGAATCTATCACTTCACTGACGTCTCCGATACTCGAACGTCGCTCTGATCCAAATAAATCAAACAGATTGACTCCATCAGAAAGCAAAAACCCTGTGGAGAAGAAAGATACTGAGGGCGGCGATCTACTCCAGCTGCAGTATTTGATCAGATGTGAGGACGAAGCCTCCCTGCTGAGTTGAGACAACCTGCTCGGGACTTATTGCCTTTAGAGGACTTATATCAGTATTTTAAATGAAATATAATGTATTTCTTTTAAATCTTTCTAAATCCTTATTTCACTGGGGAACGAGACGTCTCGAACAAACGCATAAAGAGACAACGTGAATGCAAAAGTAACAAGACAAAGAAGTTTAAACAGTGTGGTACTTGAGATGTGAGAGACTTCTTATTCGTGTTATTAACGATAGATGTGGTGAATCCTCGTTTGAGCTCAGACGAAAAATCGACACATTTAGACGGTAAATTCCTCAGTTAACCAAAGGTGTGAGTTTCCACATTCATATTCCAGTCAGCGCAGCTAAGTGCCTTGCATCACCCTTTAAAAACGATATTTAAAAATCTCATCCTGAGCCGGAGTCATAAGTAATCACACCAAACCAAAGTCTCTATAATGGAAGTGATGCACGGATAATCGGAAGCAGTGGGACGACTGGGACTGAAATTCTTATGCTGCTCGACTCATAGAAGCATGTGTTGGGTATAAAGTATACAAGCCATTGCCTTTGCTGAGGGAATAGGAAAAAAAAGCAGTCAACGCAGGTTTCCATTTTGTCTGCGGCAGCAACCCCTGATGGTTTTCCTTTCCCAGGCCAGAGGAACGCAGGCTTATGTCTCCGTCTCATTTCAGCATCTCATCCCTTCCCCCACCTGTGTCCATGTCCCATCTCACATCAACACATTCATCCAGCCCTCCACCACGTCACCGCTCTCATCCTTCGCTTGTTACTTTCCTCCTCTTTTCCTCTGCCTGCATTCCTCTGTTAATTCCTGCTCCCTCATCACGCACATCTGTCTCCCTCCCAGCATCGCTTGTCATTCCTCCATCAGCTCCCCCCCCCCCCTCCCCCCAGTCCACCTGCCGAGCCCCTTGTCAGACCTGCAAGAGACACATCATGGGATCAAGGGAACCCCCCTCAGCAGGCCTTCGGCTGCTGGAGAAATGGATGAGGGAAGATTCAGCGGGAGGGAGAGCAACGCTTGTCACAAGGCTGCATCACATTATAAGAGAAGACAGGAGGAGCGGCAAGAAGTGGTTAGAAAAAGATTCACGACCATTAGGAGACGATCCTTCAGTTGGACTGGGAGTTCTGTTCCAGGACAGGTTTTCCGAGGGGAATTCAGAGCAGTGGACAGAAAGATAAAGTTTCATAATTCTAGACGGAACAACGTGATCGTGAACTAGAGCGGCATCAATAACCATCTCTGACAAGCGCGTTAAATTCAAGCTGCTTCAAAATGCACGCGCTCATGAATATCAGTCACCCATTAGTTTCAAATATGTGATTTAGTAAAGTTGCATTCGTCTTTTGTAAATTTTGCATCCACATAAAAACCAGTGTGCTACCTCTCGCAGATTCATTTTGCAGAGTTTAAGGCAACATGCTAGTAGTCATGGAAACAGCTAATCCAACTGTAGAAAGTTTGCTTTTTGTGTCTTTTTCTGAATGTCGACCATAACTAGATTTGTTTCCATTACATGAAAAGTCACAAATTTAAACAAATAACTAAGTCTCGTTGTTTCCCTGTTGACAATATATTCCAGTAACAGGACAGTAATTTAATTATAATATCAGAGCTCCTACAAAACATTTCATGATTACGCAGCGTACATAGTAAATCTCAGACACTTTTTAAATTGAAAAATCATCCAATATCAATGAAAGGTCCGTCATAAACACAGAGCCAGGACAGTAACTGATATAATAACGCCTGTTGATGAAAGTCCTTCCACACCAGAGGACACTGATCCTTGCTTCACACCCTCAAAGACACATAAACATTCACAACACATGCCCGATACTCAAGAACAGCATAAATCCATCCCTCCCTTTTTTTTATGGCTTCCACGTACAGTCAGAGGCTCTTAAGTCTGGTATCAGCCTCTGGCAGCTAAAGCTTGCTAAAGGTCAATGCAAGAGGCTCTTCAGTGAAGCCAGTGGTGGAAACAGCTGATGTCTGCTGTGATCTATAATCACTACACATATGGAGGTGAGCCTCGGGGGAGGGGGGGGCGGGGCTGGTGTGCTGCACTCTCCCAGATGGGACGTACCACCTGCCAATAGCTGTGTGTTTTATTGTCGGGTTAGAGTGATAAAGAGTAATGGGACCTCGTTGCAAGGTTTTTCTCTGCAAAGTTACAATGTCCTGTATAGTTGATGAGAGAAGATTTGCTGGAACTGTGATTTGTCTTTCTCCTCCTCTAAACAATGGGCTGCCTGCAAAGCCAACACCAGTGAATATGATGGGAAGCCTGTCAAGCTTTGGTTTCCTCCATATGTCCACATGAGATGTGCTCCAAGTCCACAACACATTTTTTGACAGAGTGGGCAAATGCCCCAAATCCCTCAAGTAGCCTCCAGCCTTCTGCCTGGACTCTCACCAAGAGGCTGAGCTATGTGATGTCCCTGTGATTCAAGGTTAACATAGGGAACAGGCTGTTTCTTCCATTCACCTCCCTCAGTTACAGGCTCAAGCACATGAGAGTTGAGGTCCTCCAGATGAACTCTAGAGTATTCAGATCGTGCCCTTTCCTGGACCCTCCTCGAAGATCCTGTGGACCTGCTGTTAACTCTATAAAGCACAGTCAGACTCTTCCCCTTAGCAACTTCCAGTCGCACAGAGAACAACCCTCTTACACTCCGGAGAGACATCCAACACAGCAGCACTTATAGCTTGTAAGTATCCACACATCTGCCAGGACCTCTAGCCAACTCTGAAACAGGATTGAGGCCGTCCCCTCTGCAGGAGCCTGGTTTCAGAGCCAAAGTGGTGCAGGTGGTGCGCTCATGCAATTTCTTCAGGATGTGACCAGTCACCTAATTCTTTCCCAGGTCTGAGTCCAGAGGGGAACCACAGTTTCTTATGCTATCCAGGTTCATGATTATATTAGCAGCATTACCTAAAATAGACATTAATTAGTAGCAGTACGTTTATAGTAGTGGGTACGACAGCTAAGGTTTTAACTGGTGAGATATTTGCCGACTTTTAGCTCAGTGTAATGATTCTGCACATTCAAATCCAACCTTTTACAAGATTCTATTTCTAAAACAAGTCAGCTGTAAACATTTTAAAGTCAAACGACATTTTCAGCAAATTCATTTCACGTGTGAAAACCTGCAGCCACTGACAGGAAGTCAGAAACCTGCTTTTGTCCGTCTGAGGTGGACACAGTGTCACTGTTATCATTAAATGTGCCGACAAGGGGACCTGGAGGCTTTGTAAGAGTTAAGCCAGTGATGATACAGGATGCCTTAAAGGGAGGGAATAGTAGATGAGAAACAAAGGTGAGAATAAATTGAAAAGTGTGAAAGAGGAAAGATAGAGAAAGGCAAAGAGAAAGAGAGAGGTAGAGATTGGATCAGTTGAGCCCCCGTGGGCGGGAGGTGTGAGCAAATTGGGTGAAGAAATCAAATGGCCGGAAGGAGGAACGATGGAGAAGAGAGGAGCCGGAACACGTGAGGATAAGAAAGGAGGTCCGGCGTCTTGAGAGGTGGAGATTTGGGATTATTTATAGTAAAAGTTGATTAGCATGAGAGCAGTGAAAGTGATACACGTGGGCCAAGAGGCCGAACTTCCCCCGAGCCCACACTGAACTGAACTTCATCCTAAAATAGTTGGAGCGGGTTCATATAAAACAGGAAGAGCAGAGACTCTGATCTTCTGACTGGATGTTCCTCTCGTCCACCAGTAACCAGGTAAGAAGAAGAATGAATGTAGGGAAAAAACGAAATGGAGGTTTTAAGGGGTGTTTTATCTTTTATAATATGAGAGATCTTACCTGTGATATTGTGATCTCGATCTCGATTCTTGGACATTGATAACAGAATGGATCTCACTGTTGCTATGTGTGTGATAGATGTGACTCATAGCAAAGCGTATAGATGTGAAACATTTAATTTACCGTCTTCTGCCGGCTCCTTTCTAAAGTGAGATCAGAGTCAGATACAGAGACGGTATATCAAGGAGGTAATTACACGCTGAAAGGTACGGTTTGATGCCAGAACAGGAGGCGCCGGCAGAATTCTGTTGAAGTGCTTACTTGTGATATCTTCCAAGGTCAAACCTTAATTAAAGCGAATGAGATTCAATAAAGTCTCTTGTCCGTACTCCAGGGTAACGCAACTTTGTCAAAATGCTGATGCGGTAAAAGACTTGAAGCTCTTCCTGGTAATGCAGTGATTCTGTGGTTCATCACAGATTTAAAAAAGAAAGAAAAGTGAGATGCTACCACGAATATTTAAAAACAGAACAATACGTAAGTGGATGCAGCCAGTTAATTAATGAGGAAGCTGTTTGTAATTGTTTGTGTGTCGCAGGGAAGGATGCATTCCTTTTATCAGTTCAGCCTCAGATTAAACGGAATTTACATTTTAATTTGTATGATAATATTTTTATGCAAATATCCAGCGACTGTGGATGTTTAAGATTGCTTTAATCTCATGTGTTTTGCAAAGTCGTCACGTTGGAGTTTGCACTTTATGATATTATGAATCTAAGACAGTTAGGTGGGAGTGGGAAGTGTGGGACCATGCATATGATATGATCACACATTATTTAGCCATGCAAGGAACATGGCTCTAAGGAATTACTCGCCTTCAAAGTCATGGTCTCCAGTGGATGCATCATTCTTTTCTTTAATCCAACAATAAGGTTGTGATTTGTTGTGGACTGGACTGAACTGGTATCTCTGAGTGTGTAAATTTGGTGCAGATCCTAATTAAAGATTTATAGAAAGATTTATAGATCGATAGATACTTTATTGATCCCGAGGGAAATGTAGGCATCCAGTAACACACACACAACAGTCTAACACGACAGCAAATCTGAATCTAGTGGATTTAAACTCACTCTTACCTCACCAAAATATACCAAACAAGTAAACACACACACGCACGCGCACACACACACACACACACACACACACACACACACACACACACACACACACACACACACACACACACACACACACACACACACACACACTCACACACACACACACACACACGGGCTGTTATTGCCGAGCTGTAACTGTGTGGGTCCTGTTGTGTGCCTGTCAGAGGATTAGACAGTGGACGGCGGCAGGGCCGGGTCTAGACAGGCATGTATGAGGGGGCAGCCACAAATCTTGAGGGGGCATTGTGCTTTATTATATTATTATTATTATAAATTGGGATTTAGTTTGAGGGGGCACAACATTTATTTGAGGGGGCCAGGCCCCCTCTTGCCCCTGCCTAGACCCGGCCCTGGACGGCGGTGATAACAGCCTGATGATTCCCAGGCGTCTTCACTACTCTTATCAAATCCATCCTTTCATTGCTCGTGTGTCGGTGAGCAACACACACACATTTGTTTACAAACGCACACCATTGTGTTTCCTCGTCCCCATCGGCATCTCTATAAAACCAGCAGACAGTGTAATGCACACTGAAGAGGTGACTCCCGACTACGTTCAAGCATCGAGCTTATTTGAAGATCAACAGCGCAGATCAGGGGACTTCCGACAGAAAGCTTTTAGAAAAGAAGAGAATCACTGAGGCCTCTCCATGGCCTCTCTGAGTGGTTCATTTTCTTCAGGTTACAGTCGCTGCAGCTCCTTCTACTCACAGTGGAGAAAATTACATCTCTTTGAAATTATCTGGCAGAACCGATCCCTGATTGAACACTATACACTAAAATACTGCCGACCCTGAAGGTCAGTGCAATGTTCCAGCGAATGCAATGGTTTCTATAGCTGTGCAAATGTTTGTGTTTATATATTTTTTACATTGTTTATGGAGTACAGCACAATTCAAGGCAACAGACCTCTGCAAAGACTTTGGCTACAGACAAAGACGAGCAGCTAGGGATGGATCGGTCCATTCAACCAGCAGAGCAGGGCTGCACATGACCTTGGGGGATTCTGTTTGATGCTCCTATCGATATTCAGACGGGAATTGCGAAGGAAAAAATATTGATTTCAAAAGAAAAATTTAAAGTTAAAGAACATGATTGGTTGCACGTTATTGCATTACACCGACAGAACAATGCCTGAGGGTTAAATCATGAGGGTTTCTACACCTTTCACTGCAGTTTGTTTACCAGGGACGATTCTTCATATCTATTAGATCAGCTGAAGATACCCTGGAAGGATGAACACTGATACGCATCGAAATAAAAGAACAATAAAAACTTTAAGACTTTACTCCAGAGCATTACTATCAACTGATCACAAACATTTTGATTCTCTAGGTTTCTCTCTTCTTTCCTTGTCGATGTGTTGAGATTTTTCTACACCGTCCCTCTAGGTTCTTTAATTATTGACCGAAAATACAAAGCACAAACTCAAACCCACGTCAACACAGTCAAACCACATAGTTATTTATTAATTTACGGTTTTCGTTTTCACGTCAACATCCTATCACGTGGGTTGAAGCTCAAACTGCTGCTAAAGCTCAAGTTTCTCCTTTTGAGTGAATTCAAATGTGATATTCTCACAGTGTGGTAGCAAGTCTATAAAGGCAGAACATTTCTTTGACTCTTATATGTAAGATTCGTTCATCATTTGTCATATTGAACTTCATATTAATATTGAGAATCATAATATATTTCATTAAAAAATATCAAACAATTGTTTAGTTTCTAGGAAACATGTAATTTAAATCAAGATGCTGTTAAAGCCTCAATCGTGATGCAGTCTTTTCGATGCAGTGAAAACACAGCATCTGCAGAGACTGACGTCAGATCAGCGCTGGTCTTAACTAAATCAATATGGCTTACTTTATACAGTTCCACCGGCAGCGCACGGACTGAGACGCCTCCCTGAATCAATCTTATCCTCCTCATTTCGTGGGGAATTGTTTCTTCTCCCCTCGGACACCTTTGTGGTGAAAGGTCAGAGGAGGAGGTCCGCGCCTCTGTCATGATAAAAGACTGGATGTGTGGCCACACACGTTAAGCAGTGTTCAGTATTGATCTGTGTGTGTAGCAGTATGTTAGAGAAGTAGATAACGCCGGGCTCATGCATCACCGAAGCTAAGTGGGACACCAGTGGAGTGTAATACATGAACCACTTCACCCAGTGGGTAACCCAACACATAAGCTACAAAACACTGATCTGGTTTAATCTTATACATGTGTAATAAATTCCTTAATTGTGTGTCATTAACTATTTACCATTTACATGCAAATGATATCAATGCAAAGATGAGTTCTCTCATTCAGTCATTAGTGTGATGATTTCCTCACACTGTGGGAAATGTATATCTCATTGTAGGTAGATGTGATCTCACTGATGTACGTTCAAGAGCTTTCATTTCTGGACAGCGGCGATGTGTCGTCCATCTTTATATACAATCTATGGTCAGGGTGAATCCAATCCCAGTGGACACTGGGCGAGATGCAGGGACAGATCACCAGCTTACCCCAGGGCCAGTATACAGAAGCAACCATTCAGAGATGCATATGGACATGTAGAAAAGATTCTGAGGCAGATGAGAGAAGGACGTCTCCACTGTTCCAGGTACGATGCAGCAAAGTGTCGACGCGTGAGTGATTTGTTTGAGTAGAAACGCTCAATCAACTCAGACGGTTTTTCCAACTCTGAAAAGGACAGAGTGATGATTTTAGCGAGCTCAGCATTATCTGCTGCACACAGGGAACACGGTGGTGATGATGATGATGGTGGTGTCGGGCTGCGGTGATACAGTATCATTACTTTGACCTTGTTTGTGTCTGTGTGTGTGTATTTGAGCTCTATAGCCCACTGCAGTAAAGAGCATAGTTGTTTTTAGCCTGGTCACCTTCTGTCGATGCAATTTGTGCTGGATGGAGAGCCATGAAATCTGATACGTACATTCACAACTCCCAGTGTGCAAGTAATAATCACGTATGTAGTTGTGAACTGATTTGTGTCGACCAAATAGAGAGATAAGATAAGTACTTTACCATTCTATTTTTTCCCATCCACGAACATAGAGGAGGCGGGATTTATGACTGCAGCCAGCCACCAGGGGGCGATTGAGACACTTTACAGTTTATGATGTTGACAACTTAAGAAGAATGCCTGACTGGTGATGTGTGCATCCATTTAGGCTGAGTCGTGGTTTGAGTGAACGTCTGAGTGAAGTGTGATTTATCTGTCATGTGGACCACATGAATTTATGTCCGTCCCAAGCAAATCCCCATTAGGGTTCACCAGACCTCAAAGAGCAGCACAAGCTCTAATCCACATGTCACTCACTTCTTCACCGCAGCTGTTTTCCTCTGCTGCTCCCTCAGAGATTCTTTATGTACGTCTATATATATATATGTGTGTGTTTGTGTGTTTGCAATAGCAACAGAGGAGGGAGGTGCATTGGTCAAAATCAAGACAAGGTGACAACCTCATAAACAGCGATCAGGTTCTGTCTCAGAGCAGGGCTCACCTGTCACAGTGTGAAGTACAACAAGGTTCTCCAGTGGCATTTCAGACACAGCAGGTCTCTCAGATGGTCTGTTCCCCCCCCACCCTGCTGACTTGTCGTCTGGCCCTGTGACCTTCTTCCATCTATAACAGCTCGATGGTATCACACAGATGAAATGTAGAACACGGATATGGACACCGCATTGTCCTCGCTGCTCCTCTTAAATATCCTTTAATATTTTCCGTAATGTCGATGACCTCTGCTCAATGTTCCTTCAATCTACAAAATGTAACTTTGGCCACTAGGGGTCTCAAAATCCAAACAATACAAAAAGACTTAAATTTGATGATGTCGTGAAGCAGCGTGGGATTAGGGGAGTTGTTGTCTTAACCACCATCGCCGGTGAAAACCTGCCTGAGGCGACTCAAAAATCACGCATAATGAAATGTATTTCAGTTTTCCTTCCTGTTTCTGTCAGTGATATATTTCTCTGCGTCTCCCTCTGTTACTATCACTAATTCATTCTGTCACTCATCACCTCCGTCTCACATGCTTACGGTTTCCTGCTCCATTTCGAGCGTGTCACTGGTGCAATACAAAGATGTCTCCGAGTTGTCGCCTTGCTCCCTTAGTGTCCTTCGTTTTTAACATTGTCCCCCTCTCTGTCTCCTTTTCCTCTGCAGCTAAGATGGCAATGAGCAGCGTCCTCAACACTGATGACATCAAGAAAGCTGTAGAAGCATTTGCAGGTAAGGTCCTTGCCACAGATATATATATATAAATATATATATATATATACAATTAATCAGGCAGAACCTGATATTAATGGACTATTGAATGCAACTCAGTGTATCTGCTTGTACAGTGCAAACAGACAGAGGAAGTAGTTCGAGTTCCGTGACCTAGAACTGACGAATCCTCTGGCGAAAACACTGTTCTCAATCTGTTTTATTACAAGGCTGCTTTCTTATGATTAGGTTTTTTTTTTTACCTTTGTGCCTCATCACCCAGATCAAGATCGAAAAAGCCCCTTAAAGCAACTTTTTCAGACGTTTAAAGTCTCTTCTTGTGTTAATAAGAATTGACATCTACCCACATGAGTGCAATAGTAAGCCTATAGCTTATCTGTGTGTGTGTGTGTGTGTGTGTGTGTGTGTGTGTGTGTGTGTGTGTGTGTGTGTGTTGTGTGTGTGTGTGGGTGTGTGTGTGTGCAGCTGCTGACTCCTTTGACCATAAGAAGTTTTTCGAGATGGTGGGTCTGAGGGCCAAACCCTTTGACGATGTGAAGAAGGTCTTCGCGGTGCTGGACGCCGACAACAGCGGCTACATAGAGGAGGAGGAGCTTAAGTGAGACCAACACACACAACCCCCCCCCCGACACATGACGACTAACTCTCACTTATTGCTGTACACAAAGCATTAGTGTTCTGTGACACTGATCCACACCTCTTCTCTGTCTCTGACCAGATTCGTCCTGAAGGGTTTCGCCAAAAATGGCAGGGACCTGACTGACAAAGAAACCAAAATATTTTTAAGAGCAGCCGACAAGGATGGAGACGGCAAGATCGGAGTTGAAGGTAAACACCCAAGAAACACACGTGAAGAACCGCACAGAGTCCAGTCACTGTTTTTTCATTGATTATTATTGATCAAAAGAAGCTAAAATGGAACTAATTGGGATCAAGGTTCAACTAATATCTTCTCTGTTCTCATCAGAGCAAAATAAACCACAGAATCACAAAGTCTGCAGCAGGTCATTCTGAATCTGTTGCTCCAGTTACTCACACAGAATGGTGGAAAGACCTTTAGTGGAATTAGCTAATGCCAAAATAATAGTGCACATAATAAATGGTGCATCCTGTTAAACCCAGCTGCTCAGTTGTTACTCTTGGACATTGGTGCCAGCTCTGTGGCTGTTGATCACGTTACGTCTTCACTTCATCCAGAACGTGTTGGCTTGTGCTGAATATGAATTATATCACAGGTTAAGTCTTGAGGATATATCTAACTCTATATCAGAGTTCAGAGCGGGAGGTTGGGTTAATCTGAGACTTTAAATCGACCGGTGGGGAGAGGAAAAGCAGCATAGATGAAGGCTGGATTGACGGATGGTTCAGAGGGAAGTTAGGCTTGTGAAAAGATGATGCAGCCTTTAAAGTGTCAAAATTTTGTCTCTCATAACTAACTGCACACAGCAAAACGATGATAAATATGTGTTTGATGTATATATTCAGCCATCAGTAAAGACTAATAAAATACATATCTGGGAAGTTTAAAAGGATGAAACATTTCACAACTGTTGGTTTTTATGCCTCCACCCAAACAAAAGCAAAAGGGCATTATGTTTTCTAGTTGTCGATCCGCTGTCTCAAGAACTCCTTGAGGGAATTTCTGCAAAGCTCAAAGTCTTACAAAACATGTTTTTAGCATCTTGAACATTGTATCTCAGCCTGACCAGTTGTCATTTGGATTCAAAGATTAACTGATTCTATTCCAGTGATTGAAGGTCCCAGAAACCTCACGTTATTGTGAATGCGACATGTCGTGAACATGAAGGGACTGAAACTGGAGCGGTGGGTTGAGGCATAAAACCACAGGGCGTTAACTCCAGCTTCATGTTCTCTTCTTCTCTTGCAGAATTTGCTGCCATGGTGAAGGAGTAACCTGCTGTGACGGTGCAGAGCTCCGACACCACCTCTTAATCTCCGCCGCATCCTGAGAGCCGCTGAGTCCCCTCTCCCCCCAACCCCCCCCCCAGCACCTGCACCCCCAGCACCCTGCACCCTGACTCCAAGCCCACTAGACTGCAGCTGATCCCTGCACTTCCTCCAAACCC
This sequence comes from Limanda limanda, assembly GCF_963576545.1. NCBI lineage: Eukaryota > Metazoa > Chordata > Actinopteri > Pleuronectiformes > Pleuronectidae > Limanda > Limanda limanda. The sequence goes on from NC_083652.1 coordinate 14,369,116, forward strand.
ACCCCACCGAGCTTCATTCATCCTATTTATTTTATCCTTTTTATAAAAACTGCTCTAGTGTTTACAAATAGATAAAAGACTTGCCTGCAGGAACAAACCTCACAATTTAGCATAAAGCAGTAAAGAAAACAGAGAAAGACCCTCGTTCCCTTCTGTGTTCTTGATTTCACCCTTTTCCTTATCTCTCCTTTTTCCCCCTCTCCTCCTCCTTCCCTTTCTTTCCCTCTTACTTTCTATTTATCTCTGTGTCAATGTCTCTTGCACACATCTATCTATTCATACCCGTCCATCCCTCCCTCCTCCGGCAATGAGCTGTTGTAAAACATACCAAAAGATGAAAGAGGTCAAGCTGTGAAAGAATAAAATAAAATGATGAAAACAAAGCCTCAAGAACATCGACTCGCTCCGACTCCTGTGTTGATTCCTTCTTTTGACGTGATTCTATTATATTTACTCGTTTCACCCTTTCACTGCAGCTCTCCCTCTTTCCCTTGTCCCTCTTATCAAGCACAACTACTGATGCATATCTCGACAGCCGTCTAATAATGCACTTGAAAAGGCTTTTGTCTTTAAGAAGGTCAACTTTCTTTGAGACGTGTTCATCAGGCCGAGGCTGTGTCGTCTTATCGGAGGAACAAGTTCCTGCCAGTGTTTGCTTTTCACTGCACACGACTTCATGAATCTAGCTTCACTGAGGGAGACGCAGGAAGGAGGAGGCCGTTAATCCATACGTTAGAGTCTTTATTCAGAAGCACTGTGCTTCTTTAACAGGGCCGCGCTGTCTGGCCATTAGCAGAATTGGATTCACACTGAGGTTCAATTTGGGTTAAGTATCCCCAGCGGAGGATCCAGACAGGCAACGCGGGAATCTGCTTTAGTAGGCCATTTTACTGCCCGAGCAAATAAGCACAGTTCTGAAGCTCGGAGGCGATCACTTACACTGTGACGAGAACAGAAACCTCTGCAGCCAGAGAAGCACGGGAAAGCAGAGCACTTCTCCCGACTGCTGTTATGTTAATGTCTGTTTGATTCATATGGAAGGCGAGAGGAGGAATCAGAAAACGTATATACTCCACCAAGGATTGACCGGTTTATCACCATATTGCATTTTACATGTATCAGTTACACATCCACACCAAATTTCACCTGTTCAGAGATCACAGCCCTACACACGTGGTGTTTCAGGTGGTGTAGAGGTATCGGTTCTTTAAGGACACACTTACACACACACACACAACATCAGGACTCAATCTGGTGGTTTGTGTGAATACAGAGGGTGTGTTTCCTCTGTGGAGAATACTAATGTCTGCGGTGGTTAAATCGAACTCTTTGCAATGCACGTGCAGGAATGTGGAGAGGTGGCGCATCGAAGGAGCAGTAAAGAGAGGACTTTATTTGTTTTTAAATATCAGAATGATGAAAGTCGAGTATTTTTTAGATGTAAAAACTTACATTAATCACATTTTACACATAATCTTGGAACAAAATGATCAGTTAACCATCTGTAAAAAGATGGAAGCCGCAGATTTAACAGATTAGCTGAAGTAATCATATGATGCTATAAATGTGATGTTACATAATCCATGACTTTGTTGCATTTTTCATTACATCTCTGCCTCAGACATATTTTTACTGCCACAGGTTACATTATCATTTTCCTGCAAGATTGTTCTACATTAGTACATTTGTTGTGCAATTAATATTTAGCAATCAGCTTAATTCACATGTGGCCGATGTAGGAATAAATGATGGGAACATTACAAAAATATAAAACATAGAAAAGATCATTAAAACCCTTTCATATCTTTCATGGAATAAATTATCCAGCACTGAGCAATAAACTACACATCTCACATACAGAAAAATACGTCTCATGCTGCACATAAACAAGTTATTAGCATCATATCACAGAGTTTAATTGTTTATTGCCAAATGGCCAATATCCAAATCATTCCCATGTCATATCTTCATTTGAAAACATTTCAAGTGCCAACAAATCAGACGTCTGAGGAGGAACGGTGATTCAGGACCGGGTTTGATCAATTCACAAATTAGTTTAGTTATTATTTTACAAACCACAGAGCAGAAAACCTGCCTGCTTTGAATATTATCTTGTTAGTTTACAAAGATCTGAGGAATAAATGTCTAACATCCTTGTGCTAATCCAAGAAAACGCTAAACCTCATATTCAAGCGTTTTCAATCTTTCTCTGTTTTTCGTGTGTACACGTCTGCAGTTGGGCTTAACGTCAAAGTATTGAAGGTCCAGTTTTTTTTTACCATATAGGCAAACCAAGGACAACAGTACAGGATTGAGATGTCACATGCGGTGAAGCTGTGGAGTGGATCTGTCATCGGTGGTGGTGGGCTTCAGCTTCACTGTGGCAAATGGGTTGGTTCCCCTTCAAGGTGGAAAAAGAGGACAGGAGAGAGATGAGAGAAAACATAGACGAGAGTTGAGAAAAACCAATATCAGAAAATGTTCTGGCCCACAATGATGTAGAGGCTACAGCAGGAGAAATGAGCACCGCATTTCAAAGTGCACAAGCATCATCTGGCAAACTGTTTCACCTGAAGTGAGAGCGATAGTCACGCTTCCCAAACGGCCGTAACTGAAATGGTTTCAGAACTGAACTGCACTTCAAAGCCTGATGGAAAAAGAGTGATTCTGCGCTATTTAGATCACTGCCCTCGTCTGTGTTGTTCTCCAGTTTAATGGATCCGTGATATACTTCAAAAAATACCATTAGTTTTCTCTGTGAGAGAAGACGAGCGGCCTCCATTTTATCGTCTAATGCAGAGCTGCAGTAACATCACTCTTACCTCGGGAAGAGCTCCGGCTGCGATGTGTGTTGCTGTGATCTCTGCAAAATAAAAAGATGAGAAAGGTACAGGTGAGCGAGGGCCGGTCCAAAACACTCCATGTAGACACATGCTTTAATGGAGGCTCAGCAACATTCAGCCCTTGACCCCTCGCCCCTCTGCTTTCAGCCGGTCCTCCCACAAGCTGCCCGGCACAGACACACAGACACAAACACACACACACACACAAACACATTGGTGAGTGCCAATTTGACACAAACTGCAAAATCACTGTTTTTCAAAGAGAAGAACGAGGGATCAGCAGCAGAGATCACACACATACAAACAAACATCCAGGAAAATGAATCTATATGAAAAACATAATACACAGAATTATTATCTATGCCTGCAACCACAGCTTTCATTATGGATTCATCTTTTAATCTTAAAATACTACAGAACGGTGATAAATGTCCTCATCGTTTGAATCATCAAAGCCATTATTTATGTAGTAATAACACAACTATATAATTGTTTTAATGAAAATCTACTTTGTCATTTGTGTTGATGACTTGAGAGCAGGTTTCATGGCTCATATGCTTTTGTCAGTAAAAGAACAGTTTCCATTATTTGTATAATATAATAATTAGCTAATATATAAATCCATTTATAAAACTAAATATCAAAGTTTATGAGGGTCATTTATCACCTTAAGCTCCTTCCTGCTTCTTGACACAAACAAAAATGCTATTTAAATCCTTCTGTATTTAAATAGCACAAAAGACACAAGGCTTTTGTATCACTGCAGAAAAAACACACAGCAAGAGCACACACACACACTCACACACGTACACACACACACACACACACACATGCACACACGCACACACACATGTTTATTCTTCTATCTTAGTGAGGACACTCATTGGCATAATGCATTCCCTAGCCCCCCTACCCAAACCTTAACCATCCAAATTAAATGTCTGACCCTAACCTAAATCTAATTCTAACCCTAACACCAAGTCCTGACCCTTAAACAAGCCGTTGAAAAAGTGAGGACCGGCAAAAATGTCCTCACTTACAAAAAATGTCCTCACTCTGTAGGTTCATGGTCCTCACAAATATATAAGTAAAAGAACACACACACACACACACACACACACACACACACACACACACACACACACACACACACACACACACACACACACACACACACACACACACACACACACACACACAAACACATGCACACAACCTCCTTGCCCCCCACACTGTCAGCAGCTTGAGCTTCCACCCTGCATCCACCAGAAGGACGGATGTGGTGCCATTGAGAGCAGCACCCTGCCACAGTGCCCCTGCTGGACATACGGGCAACAGCCATCACACAACTACAGTGGACTCAGTGTTTCTCATCACATCTCATTTCTCCTTCATCACTGGATAAAAACACAACAGTCATTAGTGCATAATTCAACCATTAATGTGGAGGACATTCATTCATGCTCTCTTCCAACTTGTGAGAGAATGTTCCACAGCGACGAGTTGTGAGAGTCATTGAAGTCTGTTACTCGTCAGTGGTGATGCAACCTCAGAAAGCATTGACCTGCAGCCGGGTGCATCACTGTTATAGGTCCCCTGGAAACATTTCTGTTGTTGTTTTCTTAATTTGTACAGATTTTTTACTGAAGACTGATGGACTAGTGGCCATACCTTTTTGTTGTGTGATTTTGACTCATCTTTCCTGCTGGGAGTGGACCAGTTCTGACTGTTCTGTTGCATGTCAGAGTGTTTATTTGAAGACTGTGACATTGGCGGCGGTGGCGGTGGAGCGGGAGGGGGCGGGGCTCCGCTCTGGCTGCTGCTTCCCCGTTGGTCGAACAGGCTGCTCACGCTGCTGCTACTGCTGCTGTGTCGGAGGGTTGAGTTGCTGAAATTAAACAAAAAGAGGGAAAGGAGTCTCATATCTTTTCTTTTTTTTCACTGGACACCTGAATGGTTTTGAAACCTTTACTGTTTTTCCTCAAAGCTACGGGTCACCCAGATATCTTAACTGGTCCAAGTAATTAACGCAGACCTCATTTAAAGCAATAGGGAGCCTGGAGGAGCTGCAAAATACAATGTGCATCAGGTTTGACAGGCAAATACTCTGCAGTTTAGACTTGGCGTATCTCTCCACTCAAACTTAATGGCTGCTCATAAAGAAAGAATGGTTGCATTAACTGTGTAATCCTATAGATGCTGAGGAACTTCTAATCTAATGGGAATTTGATCCTCTGCTATGATATCAGGCACAATAAGAGTTGAATCAAACATATTCTGCTTAGTTATTGTACTTTAGTTTTCATTAATTTCACTGGATCTTCACCTGGAGCTGGTTGACTTGAAAGGATCATCCAATGGTTCCACAAAGGTAGCTGGAAACCATCCCGGACTAAAAAATGCAAGAGACATATTTGACATATATGATACTTGCAATATGATATTTGCAGTATCTCATGATTCCAGGAGGGTGAAGCCTCTGACTTCACTGGTGCTCACTTTCTATTTCCTCCTCTGACGCTATACATTGCTTTTTTTTATCAACAATACTTTTGTCCACGTTTTGGGATAGAGAGTACTAGTTTGTTTGTACAGTTTGTTCCAGAGTATCTGAACATTTTTCTTTTATAAGAGTTAGGTACAGCTACACACAAACACACACAAACACACACACATCTCTTACCGCGAGCTGCTGTCCCCTCGTCCGTACAACCAGCCGTTCCTCGCCTGCTGGACCATCACAGTGATTATCTCTCCCCTGGTGAAGGGCAGCAAGGTGGGGTTGGAGCCAGGTTGGTGGGAAACCAGGGCCCTTGTATATCTTCCTCCAGCGCCACCACCCCCCACCGAGTCTGCCGCAGAGCGATAAATGCTTCCCTGGGGAGACGGGGCTGGAGAGATGAAAAATGAAAAACACACACGTCGGGAACAGAGAGAACAGTTTGCTGCAGCTCACATCGCCTGATGAACCCACTTAAATGGCAAAAAAGAATCTCTGGTGGGATGATTAATTAAAAGCTATAATGAGCTATGATTTTTTTCTTTATTCATTATGACCCTGGTGTTCATAACTCATAACTAAATATCTCAGAGTATGCATGATTCTTTTGGTTTGGATGACAGACGATGCCGTTTATTGCATTATACCAGAGAAGGTGGCAAATAAGGAGGAAGATTATCCAGCATTTATTTTCTGTTTTTCATACATTTTCACGGTATCTATTTTCGCTGTAGATAAAGCAAGTTTAATAATTAGACTTTCTGCAGAGGGAAGTACAAAAGAGGAGGCACAGAAGTGCACGGAGAGCAAAATGTGAAGAGAGAGAGAGAAACAGATAAAAAGCTCAGGCAGAGATAAAGCAGCTGCTGTAGAGTGAAGGCAAAATTACTGATACACAGACAAAGGCACTGTGGACTGCAAATGATTCAGAGAGGGAAATTAATGTTGCAGACAGAATTAAGTTTGAACATGGAGATGAACCAAAACCCCAAATGTTAAATATAACAAAATTAAAATGATCTTCAAGCCTTTTGATGTTGGGTTGGACTTGATTTTAAAAACTCACCCCTTGATGGTATTTTGCCGAGGGGCTGCTCGTCTCTGTTCCTTCTGTTCTCCTGCTGCCTCACCTATAAAACCAAGAACACACGTTATATACTCATATCCAGGCAATAACAACAGCTGTTTAGATTTAAATGTACATGCAGGAAATACTACGACCGTTACGGAATGAGAATAAAGATCCAGATTTCCCCGATAGTGTGTGAATAGAAGTGCTGCATGAATGTGTGCATGACTGGATGGAAGTGTGTCCTGTAAAGCACTTTGATTGGTCGATAAGACTGGAAATCCACAAAATAAATAGAGTCCATTTATCGTATTATGAGATTTTACAAGGCAAAAGATAAAGCAAGCACGTGGGTGAAAGTTGGTTTTCTCCAAATAAAGAACACGATTTCATATTCACACTTATCAGAAGATACTATTTTGATTTGTTTAGCACAATTTCAGCAGCTTGTCATCGTTGTGTACGTCAACATGTGCTGTTAGCGGGCGATTAGCTCGGCTTAGCACAAAGACAGTGTAGGATGTGTTGGATATACAGTTGTGTACGAAGCAACATCTGCCAGCAGTGATTCACAGGCTTCACTCTACTTTAGACAAGGATATAAATCCCACATCAAACCAAAGCAAACACAGAATCCATGGTAATCCTTTGATTGTTATTAACTCAGGATGTGGGATGTGTCGGGTTCATTGTCGCGTCTGTTTCCAATCAGGAACAGACTGACCGCAACTTAAATAATGTCTTTATACAATCAAGCATTAGTTTTGGTTTGTAAATCATCTTTCATGGAAATCCCTCTGTTCTGAGAAAGGAGTTCTGTCTGGATTCATAATGTGTGTGTGTTCAGGTGATTCCTAAGATTCACATGTGTGCGATGGATTCACTTGAAGTGAGTGTTTGGGACGAGAGATGATGACAATCACATCGTCTCTTCCATCAATCTATAATCTCCTTCTTACTACTTCAACGGTTTAATCCTCAGAAAGCCTTGCTGTCTCGGAGATGTGCTGCAGGACTGAGGTGCAATTCATTCTGATGGTTTCAAATCAAGTCAGGGGCCGAGCTCAACCACCAGAGGGCGCTCTAGTAATAAGAATATTACTGCAGTAATTCTCTGGATGATTAACCTTGGGTCTGTGTATAATAGAGAAATTGGGGGGGAAGAAACTGCGGGAAATAAAACTCAGTCTCTGTCACAGTCTGAATTCACTTACTTAAAAAAACATTTAATCAAAGTTTTATCCGGCTCAAATTCAGTTTTCAATACCACAAGTTATTTCACCAAACAGATCTTGCAGAGCTCGTCTCAGTTCCTTCTCCGGAAACAGGATTATTCACTAGATCAACACTCGTGGAATATTGAAACATCTAAACGCAACCTGCCTCTGACCCTGAACTCACGGTGTTATCCACGACATCTGGACGCCTGGCTTCAGGTTGTCTGGTGGCGTTCACCTCTTCTGTCCAGGTATTACCTCTCTGCTTGAGAGAGCCACCTATCTGCCACACACACACACACACACACACACACACACAAACACACACACATTCATGAGCATAGATTTCTCATTATCCATAACTAGACAAAAGAAAAACAGCATCTTCTGCTGAGAGTGAAAGGTGGCAAAGTCCATTTCCATCCGTCAACATGGAAAAGTTTTTTATGGTTTTATGGTCCATGGTTACAATTTCCCAACTGTCGTTAATTGTAAGTAAGTGACTGACAATAGTCCTTAGTCACTGCTCCGGCCTCAAAGGGCTTCACCACAGCCTTATTATGAAAACTGTAAATTAAAAGTAACAGCTTCTCCAAAGTCCCCAGAAAGGGAGAAGATTCAACTCATGAATATATCTCTCTCTGGGTTTTATTCGTTTAACAGTCCCAGCTGGATTTGGTTCACTGCACAAAACTTCAGAGCCACAGTAAATCGTTTAATTAGGTCGGTAGAATGGTCCCAGAGTCCAAAACATAGACTGTATATTAAGATGGACAATGTGTCTCCACTTCCTAAAAGCCAGAGTCTTTTTTTATAGCATCAAATATACATATTAAAACAAACTAACCAGAAAAATGTTTAACTTGTACTTTGATCTTTTTAATTTGGTTGATGTCACATCCAATAACATGGAAGAGGGTTTATGACCAATAATGCAATCAGGTGATCATGTCATCTATGTGTCATCAGCCCTGAATCTGTACTCACTAATCTGTGGCTTCTTCTTAAAGTCCCAAATAATCACTAAACCTCTGTGGAAATGATTTTTTCTTTTATTTGTCCAACTCAAACTGTAACATTTCAGAAAAGTTATTTATTCCAAACCTTATCCATGAGCTGGGCGATGGTCTGTATCATTCCACAGTGTTTCTCAGCCAGGAAACGATATCTCCTCTCCTCCTCCTTCAGAGCCTCTCCGTGGCTCTCCCTGAGGAACTGCACATACTCTGAACCATCCTGGGGATTCGTATATAGTTATATGTATATTATATACACACTTTACAGGGACACATACATATACATGGTGCAGAGTGTGAGAAAGACACAGACCTTGTAGTTTCCTCTGCTCATTTGTCGGTCCAGAGCTGCTTCCTGGTTGTGGACTTCCATCTCGTACTGATTCCTGCTTCCCTGTGAGACACAGAATTCACATCACGTCTGTGTCAAATCACCTCAGTCATCATCCGACATCAGGTCTGTGAGGTGAGGGGCCATATTCCTATTATCAATCATTAAATAATTCTCTCCAGGCCCACAGAACATTAACACTATTATCCATCCATGATAACCTGAAGTTGTTATTTAGATTTGAATTCCTGGACATGATTATGAGAGTCTCTTGTGACCTTGTGTTGCTCGACATCACTCACTGAGATGTAATCTTTGTCCAGTCTAACGTTGTTGTCCATCTCCTGCAGAACCTCCACACTGAACCAGCGGAACTGCAACCAGACACAAACACATCCCATCATGAGCACACGAGAGGATCCCAGTCACAGATCTGTGATGCACAGTGTTTAACTTACGACTCCATCCAGCTCCAGCGTCAGTCTCCTCTGGCTCTCGGAGATCTGAAGCAGGACATCTCCTGAAAGACAAGTGGGTCACGTTTTACAGTAGTGTTAATAATAATGAAAATTTGCAATATAATATCTTATAATATCTTTATTTTGTATCTGGTTTTAACCCAAGATGCAAAGATGAGTCACATTCTCTCACACACTGCAGATGACTCCGGTGTGATTTGTGACACCTTTAAATCGGTCCTATGAAAAGTTTAACTCTCGCTCATATGAGGTCAGAGTCACTGAAGGACACACGTCGTTTAATTGAGATTGAAAATGAATGTGGTAGCATATCTGTGATTGTTAAGACAAATAAAAACAGAAATCCAATTTATTTATTCCATTCAATCCAGGTTTTGTTTTCATTGGATTAATTAGAATTGTTGACTGTAGTTAGATTAGATTAGATTAGATTCAATTGATTAGATTAGACAATTAGATTAGATCAGATTAGATTAAATGTTGTTGTCATTGCGTCTAAAAGACAGTGAAGCATCTGAACTTGAGTGCGAAAAGCAAAGGAAGTTGATAGTATTTAAACAATATGAACAGTTTAAACAGAGTGAAATGAAGACATTAAGAAATAGCAGTTTTAATGAAGTTGCTTCCTTGTGACAAAGCTTCTCAAACTGTCTTTGGTTGATTGAACTGTATTAATAAATTAAGGTGACTGAGGCTGTAGCTATGAACTACTTCTATATTTCAGACATTAGGGCCAAAGCAGTGTGGTGCGTTCACTTTTAAATGCAGATTAAAGAGTCTCCACTGCCTCAGGATTAGTGAATTCCGTTTGTTTACGTTTAAATCATTATTCCCTTGTTTCTGCTCCGTGTGTTTGGTTTGTTCTCGTTGATAAAATCACAGAACCTGTTCCGAGACTCCAGAGATAAAATGGAAGGAGGACGAATGCTTCATTTCATCTCTTGTGTGCACATCCTACAGCTGCTCTGATGAAAGGCATCAGTGCATGTGCAGTAAATATCCAACTGTATGAAATAACATTTGAACATATATATATATATATATATATATATATATATATATATATATATATATATATATATATATTTGGATTTATTTGTGTTCAGTTGTATTTATTAATCCCTAACTCACGATAGACAATATCCCGAGGCACTAACTAAATTTGAGACTCCACAGTGTTATAGAGACAAACACAGTGAACACAAGGAACCTCCAGCAGACTCTGAGGAGACGTATCACTGCTAATGATCCAGTTTGGACAAATATCTCCAGCTCCGCTCGTTAAACCTGACATGACATCGTTTTCCGGTGGCCGGGTTAAGTGAGCCGAGCACAACCCGCTGTCTGTCACCATCTATTATTCATATCTTCTGCTGGTGTCTGATACCCAGCCTGCCAACAAGCACACAACACAACACAACACAACACAACACCCTGAAGCATTAAGCCACGGTTTAACTTTGAACACCTCGGCCATGTTGTTGGACAAATACTGGTTCAGTTTGAGCTGCAGGTCAAAGTCTTTTCATGTCTATGAGCCTTAAGTGTTATAGATACTGTGGAATATATGTATTCAGCCACTTTTATGTCGAAGAGCATGCTGATCACACACACACACACACACACACACACACACACACACACACACACACACACACACACACACACACACACACACACAGAGGAGGAACAATAAAGTGCCACCCGAGGGTAAACTTTGCTCCTCTGATACGTAGGAAAGCTCTTTAATTAGTTTAATAAATGTTCACTTCCCGGATTGTACATTAAGTCTTTGTGTTCCCACTTGTTACATATGTGTGTGTGCGTGCACATACCGAGGGATCGTGAGGACACAGTGTAAAAAGCCTTCTCTCCGATCTTTGACAGCGCACTGAAGTAGGCCTCGCTTGTATCCGCCAGAGCTGAAACAGACAAAATACACACAACTTATTTGAAATACTTGAAATACCGAAACAGCAGGTAAATAGAGTCATTCATTACAAAAAAAGGGAAAGAATTCAAATTTCCCAACAGAAAACATCCCTCTGAAATCCCAGCACACACCAGGAGGCCTGGATCGACACGATTTGCTCAATAAACATTTAACAACAACGACAGAAGGAGCAAACTTCTGTCGTTTTGTAAAGTTCTTATTGAATGAATAGCGTCTCTCTTGGCTTCATGCTGTGCACAGGAATAATATATTTTATTCTTGTGACTGATCCTGCACCAGCTGTCACCCAGGAGACGCTCCGCTGTGCACAAACTTCTCCTTCTTCTTCTTCTTCTTCTTTCTTCTACTCTGTAGTTATTTGGAAATTTGTTCACCTAAAAAGCAGCTTAACATCACAGAGGAGTCACATGACCACAGACTGATTTATTCCTGCTCTAGAGCCAAGAGGCAAAAAACTACAAAAAGCGTTAAGTGAGATTTGGTTTTTGACTAAATTTGGGATTGTTGACATCTGTTTGAATTTGTAGGTCAAATGTTAAAAACAACAAAGCAAACAGTGGCTAAGCTACTTTTAAATAACATATTTAAACCAAATAATTAATTTTAAAGTAATTATACATGGCAGTACTCTAATTCTAACACTAGTCTTCAACCTTCTTACCCCCAAAAGGAAGTAAAGACCCTTAAGTGTCACTGAGATTTATGTCAATAGTGATATTCACTACTCCCACATGAATTAATTAATGACGAATCAAGGGCAGATGACGTCTTTTCGTGGTAACAGTAAACAGTAAACAGATCCAAATCCCAGTTTGACCCCAATTAATTCTGTTGTCTCAGTAACTCTAACACAACGATAGATAAGATGATTTATTTCATTTTTATCTCGAGTAGTTACATTTTATTGTTATCGTCCCGTCCCGATTTATTTGATCTGACCTTGGTGATGTGTCTGTGACGTCAATGAGCGACAAAATGGTTTATACTTTAAAAAACCCAAAATAAAATAATCAAAAAGGGAGACTCTGAAAAGGCTGACACCAACATGTCCTGGAGTTACGTCTCTAATCAGGTAGCGACAAGACGCTTCATAGTTTTATGTTTGTGCGGCTTGTGGTGCAGTGGAGCTGCTGTGAATCAGCTGCCGATGATTAAGCGGAACTAGTTTTTACTAGTATTCCACGTCCTAAATCTCTGCCCCTTTGTAGTTGTCGGGTTTGACAGGGGGGGGGGAGCCATTACAATGTCTTGGGCCTATAAGCAAAGCTATAACAGCCCCGGGATATTCCCCAAGCACACGGACTTTGGAATGAGGTCCAGGGAAAGAGACGGATGACAGCTCCAGTTCTGTGCACCGTCATCACTGTTTGTTTAGGTTACAGCACTGATAAAGATATAGGTGTGTGACTTCCACAGAAGAGTGCAGGGTTCCCCCCCCCCCCCTCTCTCTCTCTCTCTCTCTCTCTCTCTCTCTCTCTCTCTCTCTCTCTCTCTCTCTCTCTCTCTCTCTCTCTCTCTTTCTTACCCTTGAAAGCTCGGCAGTAGCTGTTTCCCAGTGAAACCAGTTTCTGCAGGCCTGGGTTGAAATCATCCATCAGGTTCTGTTGGGGAGAAATATTTTTCAGATACTTTCCACGGATATTTTTCTCAGCTTTGAAAACACACCTCAGAAAAAGTCAATAGGATCAATCTTTAATTCAATCTGTATTCGTGAGCTCGACACTGGAGCAGAGTCAGACTCACATCCCTCCTGTTATCAATCCAGAGAAACACTCCTTGAATCCCAAACTGACTTTGTGAATTCACTTCGCGTTTGCGCGGCAGAAATTACATAGAGAAGCTTAACACACTCGGTAAGAAGAGTGAGAAATGTTTCTACGTGCTCCGGAAACCGTCCCAGTTTTCCGGAAACCGTCCCAGTTTCCAGAAAGTAATCACAACACAGGACTTGTTGCCTTTACTCATGAAACGACTTTATATTTTGCCCCATCTGTCACTTTGTTGTGTACTTTGAGCCACAGGCCGACACACCACACACACACACTATCTGTTACTTACCGAGTAAATCCTCAAGGTGGAGGAATGCAGCTGATCACTGTTCGTCCTCGACATGTTTCTATCCAGTGGAGCCTTGAGAGGGTCTGCGGATCTTAAATCATCCGGCAAAACGCGCCACAGCCTCCGAGAGAAAGGCGGGTTAATCTCATTAATGTGGACGTGGAGTTCAGGAGAGGAGGCAGCTCGATGTGGCGGTAATCGACACCAGCGAGGCCAGGGAAAGACTGAGGTAAATAATTAAACGTGGCTCGGCCATAAAACACACCGACACATGCTGTAAAGCCCTGGCTGCTGTTGGGGGCGTGTGTGTCTGAGTGTGAGTTTCCTACACTTAATGTTTTATTCAAGAATACAACAGAGACGTTTTTTAATTCTGAAAATAAATACACATCCAGACAAAACAATAACATTACAAAGAATAATGTTGTTATTATTCTGTATTTCTCCGTCATTCAGTGTAAAATACCACAGGAAGAGACGATCGATCACCTTCAGACTACAATCCTGTCCTCAGCCTCATAAAGCTTCAGAAATGGGTCATGAATTAGATTTTTTAAAAGCGGAATCTCCTTTAAGTGAATATTGTGGTGAACGGTTTCATATCTGTGTCGGCCGGATTGTCTGATGTGTGTCCAGGGTGTCTCGAC
>NC_083652.1:14388229-14433229 GCF_963576545.1 Limanda limanda
GATTGCTTTTTTTCCTCCAATGCTGCTCATCTATCAAAGCCAGGACAAGATCAGGATGACAAGTGAGGCAGGTAGAGGGGAGAGGGGAGGGGGAGGGGGAGAGGGGAGATGAGGATAAAGGGGGAGGAGGAAGAGGGGCAGCAGCAGTAGCAGTAAAAAGGAGGAGGGGGAGGAGAGAGTGGAGTAATCGTCCTCTTATCTGACCAGAGTCCAATGATGTACAACCTCATTTTTTGCCTCAAGAAGTTTCATACATAATTCACCAGGTGCCTATAGCAGCTGAGAGCAGAGATCCACTCGTCCTCCTCCGCAGGAGAGTGACTCCTCGCTCTGTGGGAGTTCATATAGGACATTTCTGTTATGGGTCATATCAAGGCACCAATTATTTTCGCCCGTAACTCCACCATCACATGAAAAGCTCAATAATGCCTGAATCCAACCTCGGTGTGTGTGACAGACTCAGATGTAAATGGATTTCACAGGTCTCAGTGTGACATTTGAAAAGTAAAAGCTGAGTATTTTCCCTCGCCCTCGCTTTGCCTCTTCTACCATTCAAGTCACGTCTCTGTGTACAAGAGCTACTTGGCCTACTTCAGAAACACAGTGTGGTGTTTACATCAGATCCTGCTTCTGTGCCGGTGAAGTACAAGAAGAATGTCATCTGGGAATAGTAGTCAGGTCAAATAACTGTGTTGAGTTTCTTACCATAGCATGCCTTTCTTCTTTCATGTGGTCGACTCGGTCTGTTTTCCTCATCGTGAGTCATGCACACTCTCTTGATGTCCACAGACTTTTGCCACAACCAGAAAAACACACTACACTCACAACCCTTCTTCATCCATCAGGGCAGAAAGAAAACACTCATATTCACAGGAGAATCCAGCTCCACACCAGCCTCCTGCCGGTTTCCTGCTGTTTCACAATTAGCAGTAACATCCAGTCAGACGTGTGAATGTGCTGTCAGGGGTTTTCTCAATTTCTAGCTTTTTTTTTGGTCTTGCGTCATCAGATTGGTTTCCACTGGCAGCTCAGTGACAGAAAGCTCTCTGTGATATAAGGCTGATCCACTGCACTCTGCTTCCTATGGGCTGATATCTGAATCGAGGACCATTATCTTCCAGCAAAATATATTGTCCTTTATCAATAATATAGTCTTTACCAATGATCAAATGAAATATGACTTCTTAACTGTTTACAGGGGAATAAAAGCATGAATAGGTGTTAAGTGGCTGCAGCACCTTTTGGGGTCAGGAAGCATCTGCAATTCAAATTCAATAATTCATTACTGTGCAGGTTTTGTTTTATTTAGCACCTCAAATGGGGAAAAATGAATAAATTACAGTCTGAGAATATCCCGAGAATTTGCATAGAAATGAGAAAGACGTAATTTGATGACTTAGGAACTGTACGGCAGATACGGACGGTGATGTAATGAGGAAGATAAGAAAGATTTAATGGTTCCCAGGGGATACATATCTGAACGACTTTGATGATCATCATAATTTTTCCTTCAGAATCAGCGATTAACATTTCCACTTATCCTGTTATCTATCTCAACATCGCACAAATGATTTGGTGCTAAACATTATGCATTAACCGAAATATCACAGAGAAGCTGAAACAAATCCCCAAATCTGAATAAAAATCAAGACTACACATGAAAATACAATCAACACACATATTTATGTTGTATGGTACTAATGCATGTACAAGTGAACATTAGGTTTATTTTGTAACTAGACATGTTTTAATGTAAAAGAGGATATTGTAGTTTCTACAGTTTACTCCCTCAAAATGTTAGTACACCTGCGACGGAGCCAAAACACTGTCTTCATAACAGAGAATATGTTTTCTTTTTTGCTTTGTATTTCTATTTTACAGTCCTATGAAGCATGCATATTATTTAGGGGAGTCCACCGGGAAACAGCCACAATAAGGATGAAGTGAAGCCTACGATGGAAAAGTTCCATTCATCATGTATCTAATTAGTGAGAAATGTGACCTGACCTCTGACTGCTTATCATTATCGTTGCAGTTTGTTTTTTTCACAAAGTAGTTGACTACTCTTTGTATTATGGCCTTGATGGTGCACACTTATACCTTTTATTTAATGTTCCGAGTAAAGTGCCTGATATTCTCAGTTTGAATCCCCCTGTGATCCGTCTCGTCTGCACAATGGAAAACAATATTGGACCACTTCGGTTTTAGGCGTTTTGCCGCAGAGTCTGTGTTTTCCCACATTTCTTCCCTGGTGGGTTTTTCTTTTTTCACTGAGGTATTGTGCGGCGAAGCAGAGCAATTTGTTGTTTGCGGGAATTATTCATTTTCTTGGCAGCCTTTCTGACTTTCAGTTATTTGTTGTGTTATACTTAATTGAAAAGGTCCCTGTAGACATGCGATGACTCAGTTTAATCAAGATCTGCTCAGAAAGCGAAACCTCTCATGTTTAACACTTGGATACGTGTTTTGATTTTCTCTGTGAAATTTTTCAAAACAACAGATTTTAAAGTGGCTATTATCTGTATTTCTATACTAAGGATGTTACAGTTGACAATGCAACGTGACAATGGGACAAGGTTCAGTAATGAACCGACACAGAACTACTGACTGGATCTACAGCTCCTCCTGGCTTTACAGAGCTTATTCAGCTCATTGATTAGCCGCTCAGCCAATAATGTCACTGTCCTGCTTCACGCTCGTCACTCTCACTGCTCCATCACAGCCACAGCAGGAAGCTATTTCCTGTGAAAAAGCCAAAACCCCACAGGACACTAACAGCAGACACAAGAGAAACTGCTCAGTCTGTCCTATATTGGTCAGATGGTAACGAAATCTGCCTGCTCACATATCTAACTCTACATGGTGTATCTAATTAGTGTCACTGCTTCTGCACCAAACCAAGAAATAACCTCAATTAGTCACTTCCCACCACTATTCCTTGAAGTATAACATTGTGTTACAAAGTGAGGCCTGATTAAATTAGCCCCTAGTCGTGTCCCCAGGCTCAATCTAATCTTTTAGAGGAATCACTTATTAATTGGGTCTAATTTTGTCTCTCAGAGTCTGGCAACCAGCACATAATGAGAGGGAACTGCAGATACACACTGCAGCGAGTGGAGCCACTGTAAAACCCACACGGCTCAACCAGTTTAAAATCCTTTGTCTCCCTCCTCTGCAGTCAGACATTGGCCCGTTTCCTCACAACCAGACGGACGGTAGCATCTCCGGAGCGCATGAGGAAGGCGGGCTGTCTGGCGGCCAGGAGAGGTCGGCCGTTCCCGGGCACCGAGCTGGTGCTGACAGGCCCTGGAGGATGGAAGACTTGGAGGGAGAGCTGGAGAGGAAGGTGGAGCTGCTGGAGAAAGAGAGAAAAGCCCTCAGGCTGGAAACTGAGAAACACAGACAGGAAATCGACCAGGGCCTCAGCAAACTGCAGCACCGGATCTCCGGACTGGAGGAAGGTAAGTCAGAGAAAGGAAATAATAGCTCAGAAAGAATCACAATGTGTATTTGGCTAATGGCCTGCTCAGGAAATATTTTCCAGATAACTGTAAATTACCTTTTGCTTCTATATCGAGTCTCTGTTTGTCCTTCCCCAGGTGTCTCTGGACATTCCTTCCCTGACGGCTACAGACTGTCCTTCCCAACACGGACAAACTACATGTACGCTGTTGTGAAACACTCCATCCCGAAGCTGCGGGCCCTCACCCTCTGCCTGTGGCTGCGGCCCACGGAGGGGGGCATTGGGACCCCTCTGTCCTACGCCGTTCCCGAGCAGCCCAACGAGCTGGTGCTGCTGCAAGGCCTGCACACCCCCACCGAGCTGCTCATCAACGACAAGGTACTGCATCCGCCTGTGCTTGAGCTGCAGGATCTTTGAAATGTCACGGGTCCGGGGATGTACTGTGTGTCTGTCCGGACCTTTCTGATTGGGTGGCAAGTTTTTGTTGTGTCTCACGATACATAAATGGTTCATATTGAAAATTATTCAGGGGTTAAGTACCTTAAATTCGTTTATAACTCTTCTTTTGCTTCTTTTGCTACTTAAATAAAAGTAAAATGTTAAAATACATATTAAATATTGTCAATTACATTCAAATACCAGGTCCATATGTTGTGAGTGTGTGCTTGATTGTGTCCAACACTTTTGCATGCATTCCATATATGAACTCAATATATTTTAATGCTAATTGTTCAATGAGTGTCAATATGTTTATGACAGTAATACACAGCAAATTTAGAATTTGTCAGGAGATGCAATCATGCAGCCACAGACAGATTTGAATTAGTGACAGTGAATCTCTGAGCTCACAAATGTCTGGGACCATTTATGTAATATTTCATTGTCTTTTTAATAAAAATTGGAACAGGACAACAATACATTTTCTCAGCTACAGAGCACCATCTGTTCATAAAGTTCCTGAAAGACACAGTTACTGAATCTGAGAGGCTGCAGCACTAATATGTGGGAGACAAACTGCACGAGGATCATCCACTCTTTTAGATTTCATCAACCGCAGTGCATTTAAAACCCATTCTAGCCTTGATTAGGATTTCACGTCTATTACAGGAGAAGAAGTGCTTTGTATTAGCATAGAAATAAGAGAACAAATCAACGAAACAGCCACTTTAGCAGACAAGGTAAAAAGCCTAATTTGCACGTTTAAATGACAAACTAAGGTACCGCCCTGACAGCTTTGCAGGGGGGTGTAGTGCAGTGCTCTGCCTACGGGTGTAATTCAATGAAGTCATTATGGTAATAGATGCCTGAAGGAAAGGTTGTGCGTCCTTGGAGGCAACAGAAAGTCTTTGGGACCAGGAAAACCCGAAAGAGTCTTGGCCCTGTTCACACCTGCCATTGACATTTGCCTTGGGTGAGCCAATCACTAAAGGAAAGTACTGGCGTGCACCGAGATGCACCAAGGTCACATTGACATCCAATCATTCTGGAACCTTCAGGGCTGGTGCATATTCCTATTGTAGTGTCTATATGTCCAGGGTCACGCTGAAGAACTGCAGACTCTAATGATGTCCTTTGTTATCGCGTGAGCTTCCTTTTGTCCGAATGTCTGAATAGCACAGAGATAAAGAATGAGTCTATCAAGCATCTTGGGTACAAACCCTGCCAGAGCAATAAAACAGGCAAAAGGATATGTGTTGTTGTCATTTGAAATTACCAGAATACAGAAATCATCTTTATCTAAACCTTGTCTTTGCTCTTTCCTTCCCTAGGTGGCACAGTTACCTCTGAACCTCACCAGAGGCAGCTGGCAGCACATCTGTGTGAGCTGGAGCCAGAAGGGGGGAGTGTGGCAGGCCTACCAGGGGGGGAAGCTGAGGGGTGAGGGCCACGCGCTGGCTTCCGGACATCACATCAGGCCTGGGGGAGTCCTCATACTGGGGCAGGAGCAGGTGAATACTGAGTGGAAGGAGTTTGAAGCGGTTGGAGGTCGATAAAGCTGTTGACTCCATAAGAAATCTAATCAGAAATAGAAATAAGAAGTGATTTAGCACCTGTAGCTGTGGCTCCATTCACTTCAATGAATAAATATATAGTAGATACAATGAATAAAATACAGTTTGAGCTTTAAGAGAGACTGACACCCTGAGATGGTTAGAGACTGGGATATATTTGAGCAAACGTCCAGGAAACTACTGGCAACAAGCCGGCTTCTTTGTTTTGTAGTTGTAATATCATATTTGTCATTTATCCCACTCGTCCACAGTTTGGCCCGAGCAGCAAAAAGTTGAAGCTGAGCCTTGATGAAAGTGTGTTGAAGTTTCTAAAATCATCTGACGACACTTTCTTTCCCTCCAGGATTCCCTCGGGGGAGGATTTGACTCATCCCAGGCCCTGGTTGGAGAGCTGTCCCAGGTGGGCCTCTGGGACCGGGTCCTGTCCTCGAGCCAGGTGGCCAGCTTGGCTCGCTGCGGCCGAGTGGCTCATGGGAGCGTGGCCCCCTGGACGGAGAACGCAGTCAGTGTTTATGGAGGAGCCAGCAAGGACCCGGGGGAGCCGTGTGCTAAACACAGCAGGAGCTCCCAGTGACCGACAGGGAGCGGCTTTGAGGAGAGGGATGTGAAAGAGAGGCCTGGAGGGGGGGGATTCCATCTGTCCCATGTTAGCAACGCAACGCTCGAACCAACTCTGTGGCATCGGACTGACGAGAGTTTAAATAATTGAAAACGAGAAGCAAATATCTACACGACACAGTCAAGGCTTTGCACAATCCATCATGGAGGTCTGATGGAGAATTAAAACATGACGGGATTCCTGATGATCACAGCTGATGTTTCTGTCACATTTAAAGCAACGTGTACTTAAAATGAGTTGAAGAATTTACTTTGAGATGTTTCAGATTTAGACGATTATAATCAAAGCTTTTGGATGACAGAGCAAATGAGCCTAACGCTGGATAAACTTCGCTGATTAAATAGCCTCCTTTAGCGATATCCTAATTTTAAGATTTTTTTTTGCAGAGGAGGAATATCCCTCTCATGTCTGCAAGGTCAATCTGAAGCTGCCATCAGATGAACTTGCAACAACCCAAAAAGGCGAGAAATACTTCTGCCCTTGTTCTGTGACAAAAGGAAGCTTGATACTTCTCATCTGCTTTATCTTGTTGAGTGTAAAAATTACAATTCACCATTTTGTGTTGAATTTCTGCCCCAAAAAACCCTTTCTTAAACCAGCAGAGAAAACAGGAGGTTTCTGGCCGTGCCCCAAGAAAGAGTGAAGTGTAGAATTGATGTTTAGACACTTTTAGTTTTAATTAAAATTAAACAAACAAGATTTGTGAGCTCGGAAGGTGTTTAAAGGCTAATTATGCTATAGCTGTATAACCTGGTGGCAGTACTCGAGTGGACAAGAAGGCTAATGAGCTTTTCTTAATGACAATAAACTTTGAAAAATCAAAACGCTGCAGAAATAAGCTGAAGCTGTAATAAATTCAAAGAGCTGCTTCCAGCTGTTGCAGCTCTCGATCTCTTGACCTCCTCCGCGGCTCCCAGAAGTTGAGCCAGCTGAAATCCCTCCACAACCAGCAGGCGCAGACTGGAGTTAATTAAGGGCTGTGAAAGCTTTACAGTGGGGAGTCAAGGTAAGGTGATGAAAAATGTTGCAGGAAGTGGAGGGAATGTTAAGCAGCGAGGAGCAGATGACGAAAGAGGGAGGAAAGAGGGAGGACAGGGGGAAGGAGGCGGACGGATGGAGCGCTTGTTGTGGAGCGATGCTACATTGTTTTCACCTCTGCATGAGTTATTCATATACTTGTAATGTCTTGCCACTGCAATGTGTCGCTCAGCAGTTTCACAGAAGAGGACAGTGCCTCATGAATCAACGCCTGTGTGTTGTGTTCACGGGCGAAGGCCTGAGGGTCTCTTTGTTCTGTTAATGAGCTACGGAACAAATCTAGAACAAGACATGTAATCCCTGAGGAAAACACCTCCACTGGCAGAAGGATGCATTTCCACGTTTCTTGACACGCTTCTGGCCCATTTCTGTCATTCTGCAAGGAAATGTTCGGCTTTTTTCTGACTTAACTTTAAATTCACGGCCTTGAATACAACATTCACACTGTTGCTTTCATAAATGATCATAACCCTGTTTTACACATTCAACCGCCCAGATATACGTTGTTCTAACTCAACAAACTGTCACCTCCAGCTTCTCCAGCCTGAGCTACACTGTATGTTTGCATCCAGTCTGATGTAACGTTCTTTTTTTTTTTTTTTGACAGTTTTACAGTTATTCTCATCTGCTCTGTGACACATGCTGTTCGGTACAGATCGTTCATTTCAACATTTCTTCTCTCACAGCAAAAAAAGATAATCCTTAGTGGAAAGTGCCTGTCAGGGTGTTTGTACCCATGTAAACAAATCATCAAACGCATCCTCCCGATGAAAAATTCACACTGCGAGATATTTTGAACTCATTAAGCCTCAGTGTCTCTGCGGATTCCCCCCCGGTGGTTTTGTTATTTAGGATTTAAGGGGTTTGACAAAACATTTGAAAACACTGATGCAGCACATAAAGTGTGCAGATCTGCCGAGCTGATGCTGAATCAGGTCAAAACTCGTCTCGCGGTGCTTCGATGATCGGTCTGAGTCTGCAGTGTTATGATCAATATTTATGCCTGGTGTCCGTTCAGCTCGTTCCGGGGCTTTTTGGGGCTTTTTGATAGTGGTGCAGCATTTTTACGTTCATGATTGTTGAAATTGAAGCTTTTTAACCTCTATTGGCAACGTTTGTCTTTTAGTACATGACTATTCAGTTTGTTTTTTACTGTATGCATCGGAATCTGTATATTTTCATGTTGTCGTTTGTATAAATAATGTGTGTCCGTGTCTTGTATGGTGTTGTGTTGTTACTGAATATGAGTCGTGTGCAAACCTCAAATCTTTAATAAAGTCTTAATTTTTAGACGTAAAGGACGTTGTTGTTTTCTCAGTGACCTTGAGCTGATCGCTTCACAAAACAAGATAAAAAGACTTATTTCGATGAGAGAAACAAAGCCTCACTGGTTCTCAGAGGCGTCTGTTCATTCACGTTACGAGCAGATTAAAAGGAGAGACTTCAAGGAGAGAATCCCAGAGAGCCTCCTCCCTCCGGTGCTGCAGCTGCATGAAAACAGAATGAGTTACGAGTAAATGAAGCATCTTAAAGATCGGGTGAGTCATGTGTTGTGACTCAGCTGCTCGTCCAGATGACAGAAAACAGGTTGTATCTCTGCAGCACACGTTAGAGGCACAGAGAGTTCAGGACGTCAGGTTCAGTGAAAGTCTAACTACACTGTGTACCACGTGTATTGATGCCAATGTGCAGTCAACACAAACGTGTGGTTTCTCAGTGATGTTGCAGGAACATGGAGGTGGAACCAGGTTGTCATGAGACCTGCAGCGAGAATGATCAGCACCTGCTACTGAATCTGACGTGTTTGCTGTGCCACAATTTAATTTGCATGTTTAATTCTTTGGTTTGAGTTTCATCAGGTTCAGTGTGCAGTGCATGCATCAGCACATTGCCACAGGGGAAGGAAGAGCTCACAACTCCTCCCCTAGCGCAGGTGTCAGGTGTTTCCCAATCTGCAACCGGAGCAAACTGAGTGATGGCTGATGGCAGAAAGGGAGCAGAGCCGAGCAGCAGCCTCTTGGTGGAGGGAGAGGATTGCTGCATGGACTGTGGAGCTGGAGTGATCATCTGGAAAAGGAAAGACTATTTCTTAGCCAGAAATGCTAACTCCACTGTTGCCTGTGCCGGTTGCTTGAAGAAGAGGAATAATGAGCATTTCATGAAATCCCATAATAAATCAAGTAACTCTCAGCAGTGTAATCTTTCAAATGCTGCAGGTTTTATGTTGCATTGCATTAAATCATATCGGCATCAGCGTGTAATCTCCATGTCTCCACTTTGCCCGTATTAAAATAGACTTGTCTGTTTCTCACTCTCCCGTCTGTGTCGTTCTCACCCTCCTCTTCTTCTCACTCCTCCTCTCCTCCTCCCAGTGACAGACACTGCATCCCACTCTCATCCTCCCTCTCTCTCTGCCACCTGCTCTTCTCTCAATCCCTCCATCCCTCATGTCGCTTTTCTCTTCCGGTCCTTCAGCCAGGCTCTTATCACAGCTCCCGACATAAATAAGACACACACACAAATGTTCTGATACTATTCTTTACTTACTAAAACCTGGAACAAGTACATGCGCATTTAAAAACATAACTTATATATATATATATATATATATATATATATATATATATATATATATATGTATAAATGTATTTTAATGCTACTAAACCTGTATGAAAGCAATGATTGATAAACCCTTTTAAAAAACAAGTACAGAGAATGAAAACTTCTTTTATTACCTAGTTTAACCGTCATTACTGAAAGAATAAATAAATACAGGAAGTCACATCAATTACTTCCTTTAAAGAGCTGTTAAAGTGCAGTCATCATGTATCTAATAAAATCAAAATCTTCACCTTTTAAACAGTTGACCACAATCTATAGCTCTTAGTTAATGCTGCACTATCTGCTGTTTTGGAGCAGTGAAGAAGATGAGGTGGTTTAATACTTTAAAGACACAGTATTGGATCAATACATAGATTTCACAGATGAGGTTTTAATCGGTATCGGAGGCTGGTGCTGGTTTGGGAACATCCCTGCACAGCATGGGGCTCAGGCCTGTTTAACGCAGGTTATAATCAGCCTGTAGCAGTTACTCACACACACACTAACAAGGTTAGCAGGACTTTGACTCAGTCTACTTCTGAGTTGTGTGACACCGACCAGCTGACTGAGTGTCTGGCACGAGCAGGAGAGCCGCTGATGGACTTAAGTTGTAAGTCCGTTACTGAGAGAGAGGATTGCGTGAACAAACGCTGCTGAGTTGTGTCTTATCCACTGGAATAGTTGGAACAGATTGACTCACACTAATTGGAGATTACAGATATTGCTGCTGTATCGTGCTTTACCCCTCAGTGCTTGGATATTGCCTTTTTTTCCCTGTCAGTCACCGGATGGCTCGTCATTTCATCACCATTGTGTGAACAAGGACCCAAGAGAAAATCAAAAAATGATGTTGACATGACTTATGTCTCGAGGCGGAGAAGCAGTGATAAATGGATTTGCTTTTAAATCCCTGCCCGTGTGTCTCTTTGTTCTGACAAACCAGGCGTGCTTGTGCTCTTCAGTGTCAGACCACAGTTTCCTGACATAACTGTACAGATGATCCTCAAGTAAGTCGCCAGTCACTGTCTGTATGTAACAGCTTTTGGAGCGTTGCGTGTTAATTTCTTTTTGCACATCACACTTAGGGACTGGTAACTTTGCTTTTCTGGCCGAATCGTTAAAAAAAGCTACAGCCCAGTGGTGCCTGCAGCATCGGGCGTGTGAAGGAAACCCGACCCAGGACGCTCTGACAGTAATGGACACGCTGGCTGCGGCAGGGATTTAACCTGTGACCTTCCAGTTCCTGTAAAAACCTCTATGATCACCCGGGCCTGCCATATTTAGCATTCAATACTTATCATCCACAGGCAGAGGAGGATATTCCCTGTTGGATTACACAGCCCTATCTAATCCATAATGTTCCATCTAGGAACACATTGTAATCCCGTAATCCTTGGAATGGATGGTCCAACAAACACAGCAGAAGAACTGTGGGACAGCACAAACTCAGAAAGATGAATCAGTCTTCGTCCTGGTTGTCTGTGACTGTCGAGCTTCACAGGGAATCAGAGTCCAAATGTGCTGCCTCTTTTTTGAGATTGTTTTTTTAATCAGATTGAAAAGATAAATAAATATTTGTTTTAATGATCAAGCAGATGTGCAACAGAGAAGCAGCTTTTTACCCGTCAGCTGTGTGTGTGTTTGTGTGTGTGTGTGTGTGTGTGTGTGTGTGTGTGTGAGTGTGTGTGTGTGTCGCTCTGCTGGGATTTGACTTCAGGGGGAGAAACGATTCATTTACAGATGCAGTAAATATTGATTGAACTTTCCCACCGGAAATTAAGTAATATATTTTCACTTTAGTTTGATATATGTTTCATGCTCTTCCAGTAGAGATTTGCGACTGTGAAATTCTTCCTCTTGCACAGGATTCAGGATGTTTAGCTTTTGAATGTGAAGCAGCAGCAGTAAGAAATCTAATGAAAATGACTGTATAGATGGGAAACTGCTTTATGTAATCATGATAAATCCTGACCATGTGCAAAGTCTGAGTTTCTAAACATTTTAAGGGTTATCACTATTCACAATAAACGGATTCATCCCTTTCCATTTTTGGTGATCCACCTACTCAGCCTCCACATGGCAGAGTACCAGAATCATTACGACACACACACACGCACACACACACACACACACACACACACGCTCACGGTCCAAATTGCCCACAGAGGCTCCATCTGGACAGGAACAGGCTTTGCTCTTCCTCCGTCTTTGTCGCCCTCTCTACATCTCGTTCTCCTCCCTCGCTTCCCTCTCCCTGCTCGGCTCTACCGATGCAGAACTCATTCACACACATGTATGTGGCCTTGTGTAACTCACACAACGCAGCCAAAGTGGCTGGGTTTGTTTCCTGTGCAGCCACGTTTGTTAAAAACACACACACACACTCAGGTGCTTGGACTACACCCACACCCTGAGTGAGCTTATCATGAATAAATTGTTTGTTTCCTCTCTTGATACTTTAATCCAATAATCACACAGGTTCTTCTTATTGAGCTTCTCTTCAGATTCATCTCAGTATTTTGTTGCACTTTGGAGAAAACCTTCTTTCACAAATTTTGTTGCAGTTGATTGTTTATCGATCTTCTCTAATACACCTGCATTACAATGGGTATTATTGAATGAGAAAGTGATTAAACACGTAGTCTCACGGATCCTGATTATCAATGTTTTTATTATCAGTGTACAACACACAACTGTGCATTTTAAATACAAGTTGGTTGTTTAAACTCAAAGTTTGTTTAGCACCAGTCGATTTATAAAAAAGGGGAAAATAATAATACTTTAAATAAGCCTGAATCTAGTTCTATACGTTCTATATGCAGCTGACACAGATCTTGTGGGATCCAGATAGATCAGGTATTTCCAAACGGCACTGTTAACTTATTTTAGCAGCAACAAAATAAGGTGTCACACGATGGAAGCTTCGCAACTCCCACTTCTTTTCGTGTGTGGGTTTCTGGTCGACTGCTCGGAGCAGAGAAAACAGTTCCTCAGGATCCAGGGGGCGGTCTGGGTCTGGGTTTTCATTTTGCTTTGTTTTTATTATTTGGATATTTTGTAAATCTTGCGTATGCATGTGTGCATTTGTTTGTGTTTTCATATCTTTTCAATGAATGAAATGAAAATAAATTTATCACAAAAGCACAAACAGACGTATGTCTCTCTCTCTCTCTCTGTCTCTCTCTCTCTCCTTACATAACATCTTTCTCTCTCTCAACCCTTTGTCTCTCACTCCTTCCTATATGCGATGGGGTGAGCAGATGCATGATCATTTTTGAAGCATGTAGTTTAATCAGGGATGGCTTTGGTTCT
Source organism: Limanda limanda (assembly GCF_963576545.1). Lineage (NCBI taxonomy): Eukaryota > Metazoa > Chordata > Actinopteri > Pleuronectiformes > Pleuronectidae > Limanda > Limanda limanda. The sequence goes on from NC_083652.1 coordinate 14,401,275, forward strand.
GTTGTCATGATTGTGTGTTTGTGCATGTGTATGTGTGTGTGTTTAAGGCAAGAAGTCTTTGATATTATCACTGTTCTTAGTCAACATTTTGTTTTTGGTTTGACATCTTTTCCACGAGACTTTCTTGCATGGCGAGAGAAATAAAAGTGTGGCATGGAGACGAATGAGTGTCAGAGGATGAGAGGGGGAGTGACAGGAGTTTGAGGAGGAGGGGGGGGGAGAACACACAGGAGGAAAAAGGGAAATTAAAAGTAGAGACTTTAGCTGTTATATTAAGTTCATCATCTCCTCTCGTTAAAATATTAAAATGATACCCATCATCTAAAACTTTCTCTCAGCCTTTTTTAGTAGATGTACCACGTGCCCCTTGCTGAAATATAAATGTGTTTCCAGACACAAAAACTTTTCAACCTTCATGTTGCATTTCAAGGTTTCAAGAATAGACCGGTTTAAAAATGTATCTGTCTCCGTGTTTTGTGTCCTCCAAATATTGTCTGAGCGAGAGCACGTCCGTGTCCTCTGAGGGCTCTTCATGCCATCTGCGGGAAATTGATGTTCTGCCTGGTAGAAAGACACAAACACAGACACACACACACAGACACACACACAAACACACACACACACACACACACAAACACACACACACACACACACACACAAACACACACCTACTCATGTCTCAAGTCTTGACTTTTTGCTGACAACCTTATATCCACTCCCTCCTCTCTGTCTCTGTCTGTCTGTCTGTCTCTATCTGTCTGTCTCTCTCTCTGTCTGTCTGTCTCTCTCTCTCTCTCTCTCTCTCTCTCTCTCTCTCTCTCTCTCTCTCTCTCTCTCTCTCTCTCTCTCTCTCTCTCTCTCTCTCTCTCTCTCTCTCTCTTAGCCCTCATCTTGATGAGTAATGGATTCTCCACAATCGCTGATGAGACTCATTAATTAGAAATCATGAGCGTGCATCAGCAGCTACACTGGTGCAGCTCTTTGAGTCATGAGCTCCTGGTCCCGCGCTGCCATCTTCCAATGCTCTCTCTTTACCTGTGTGTTGTTGTTTTTTGTTCACACAACTGAGACAAACTCACATGTGCATCAGAAGAAAGGACCTCCTACCTAAGTAGTTAGCATAACATGACAAATGGGCGCACACTCCCTGAGCAGTGAGTCTCTGGTTTGAATCCCAGCTGAATCCTCACCCCCACATCTCCTGTTTGTCCCTTCACATAAAGACATAAAAGCCAGTAGATAATAACAATGAAAATAAAAGATATTGTGGTTGACGGTTGAAGAATCCAAAAGAAACTTCTGGAGCAGACTCCCTGCGAGAGTTAAAATAAGTAAATTTCATGTTTTGCTTTTAATGGATTAGTCATCAAGTCATGCAGCGTCAGTAAAGTGCTTTATGAAAACCAAAAATTCTGTTTAAGTTGATCTTGAATCTTGGAAAACATCAAGTTGTTGAATAGTCTTCATGTAATTCATGCCGGGGTTGTGCTCTGTTTGAAAAATCTACCACAATGCTTTGCCCTCCCTTTCGTCCTTCCTTCCTTTCTTCCCTTCTTCTCTCTCCATCCCTCCATCCTTCCTTATGTCTCCTCGTGGACATTCATATACCACACAGATCCACATAGACAGCGACAGCCGATGACAGATCGTCTCATGTGGAGATACAGGATTAGATTATCCCACAAGCTGTCACCTTAAAAATGGATGAGGAGTGGGAGACAATAAGAGGAGAGGGGGGGGGGGGGGGGGGGGGAATGGAGAGACATACGAAAGGTTATGAAAGATGAATGGAGGGGAGAAATGTAGATGGTGAGATTAGAATGAATCCTCTGGGAATACGAGAGGAATCCAGAGGGGTTTAATAGGGTTTTCCACTTTGCTTATACATGTTGTTTGTTGTTACATTATACTCTGCCTCTGTGTGTGTGTGTGTGTGTGTGTGTGTGTGTGTGTGTGTGTGTGTGGGTGTGTGTGTGTGTGTGTGTGTGTGTGTATCAAACCCATTGTAGCTCTCCCTCTAGTTGGTATTCCACACGAGTTCCCTCCTCGAGGTCTCACGCTCCTCCAACATCTATCACACCTCTCCTCCCTTCCCTCCCTCTCTCCTCCTCATGTTTCTTGTCTTGTTTCCTTCTGTTCTCCATTTGCATCCGCCCCCTCTCCGTCTTAATTTGTGCCTCTTGCTCTCACCTGTTATGCTCCATCCCTCCCGTCACCCCTCCCCCCCTCACCAGCTCTCTCCCTTTCGTCTCCAGCGTCTTTTCGACCCTCCTGTCCCACCCGTTGAAATATTCATGGCCGTATAGTGGGAGTGAAGCAGCGGCAGCCTTCGAAGCCGAAGCCACGGGAGTCAACGCTTTCAAAGACTTCAAGGCCTCTGAGCTCACAGAGAGAGTGAAAGAGAGAAGAAGAGGGAGAGAAGGAGAGAGGGACAGGGGGAGGGAGCTGGAAGAAGAGAGAGAAGAAGTGAAAGTAGAAGGGAGAGAGGGAGTCAGAGACGAAGAAGCAACTCCATTACATCAAACCCCGAGCAACACATGATGAAACAGCCTTTTTGCATTTCACACACCTGCAAACATGCTGTAGCTCAAACACAAAGAGAGAGAGAGAGAGAGAGAGAGAGAGAGAGAGAGAGAGAGAGAACCACAGAGAGCTGCAGCGCCGCTCACACTTCAAACCTTGGCCGACACTTGATTAAACAAGTGGCTCTCTTTGTATTCCACACTCACACACACCTAAAAGAGAGAGGAGAAAACTCCAGGGTGCTCATCAGGCAACTTCAAGCAGTTTTTACCCACACAAGTTCACGTGGATGCTGATTTTACATGCAATCAGCTGCTATAGAGCATCGACACCAAGTACACACACCAGGACTCAGAGGCTTCCATCGGTCAGCCCCTCCCCAGGATCCAAAAGACCCTCTGCTGCCCGTTCACCCTCTAATGTGCCAGATGTGATGCAGAACCCACTTTGTCTCATTATCCTGAGTTTGTACAACAGAGCTGCGTCCGCGCGGCCGCTGGATGAAGCACACGCTCCAATTAGGTGCCAAACGCTGGGTTGTTTCCAAGCAACCTGCATGAAGCCGCGAGTGCTGCGAGCGAAACGGGCTTCAAAGCTTTGAAGGATGTTTTTCACTCTCTGAATGGGAGTGCTTGAGTGAGCTTTGTTGCGCACGTGAATGGTAGAAAGGGTAAAAAAAAGAAGAAGAAAGCTACAGATATTTATATCATCCTATAATACTTGATCTCCTGACATCCTGCAAAAAGATCATCAGCACTGACGGAGCGGATGCAGCTGATTGGAGGATCACTGATCTGCCACAGGATCTTTTCTATTTGATGCCTGTTGATGAGGCTGAACCTGAAGTGACCTCGGATGAGAAATCAGGAGGGATCCATAACATTACACATTACATAACACCACATGGCAGTTAGTGATTCTGTCTCACACGCTGAGCTTGTGTGAAAGTACGTCCTGCGTGTTCAGACCCAGTGTAGCCGCTCTGGCCTGACACACATTCTGCTGCCACCTCTGTGTTGTGAGTTGTGTAAAAATTAAGGATGAGGTGAGGGTCGCTGCTAAAACACAATAACATCAACACAGCAACTCTTGTTTCTACATGCACACCATCGTCTGAGGAGAGAGCAGGAAGCGACACGTCACACAAAAACAACACAAGATTATTTCACCTCCTTCCTTCAACACTGTTTATTTACAGACGGCACCACGCACCATCCTGCTGCCTCAACTGTTCACTAATGCATATTTATCCACGGCTGAAAATAGTTCCAGACAAATGCTCTATTTGCTGCTTTTTTTTGTATCATCTCTGGTAAAATCTGCAGTCCCAGCTGTTGTAAGAAACCATTTAGACTTGATTAAAAATGTAACGATATAACTGTGAAACACTTTAAACTTTTATGTCTGCAGTGGGAGCCAATAAGTTTGGATGAGTGTCGCAGACAGAACGGAGAAGTCAGAGAAAGGCTAATAAACGAAAAGTAAAAATAGAGAAACTGTCATTATAGATAACTAGTTATAATAGACTCGGGTTTCCTGTCTCGGCATCTTATCTTATCTGATCTTGTCTTATCTTATCTACTTATTTATCAACTATTTGAATGTTCCAGTGACTCATACTGGAGATTTCTATGAAAGTTGTTCCCCACAGGAAGGATTTTAATTCCTTTGGTAACTCTTATTCATTATTTATATTTCATTTATTTTATTTTTCTTGTGATGGTGCAGTGGAACACAGTGGTTAGCACGGTAGCTGCACAGCAACAAGGTCCTTGGTTTGAATCCCACTTTGATCAGGGATCTTTCTGTATGTAGCCTCTGGCCCAAGATCAGCTGGGATTGTCTCCAGCCCTGATTGGAAGTACAGATAATATATAGTTCACAGTTGTGGTAAAAAAAACTCTGTGCATCCAAACACATTCTCAGCTGCATTAGAAAATAAATGACAACATCAAACCATATGATTTATGAATCATTAAACAGAAGCTCCAGTTACATACAGAGAACGTTATTCTGAAGATTCTCAAAACTTTGTATTTTTTAATCAGTTTACTCAAACATGACAAATAATAATTTGTCTGCATAATCTAACAAGTCTCATGTTTATCCACTCGCTCAGTGTGTGTGTGTGTCTGTGTGTGTGTGTCTGTGTGTGTGTGTCTGTGTGTGTGTGTGTGTGTGTGTATACCCTCCTGTATTGTGATCTCATTTGTGACAGTAAACAGTTGTTTACATGTAATGAAACGCTCACATTTCCATACCGCAGCATATTTCTGCAGGTTTGGCAATCATCAGCCTATTCTACTGGGACCTGCTGCAACATGCATAATGTATTATATCTCAGAGCAAACTTAGCTAATTAACAGAAACGTACGGTGTAGTTGGCTAATTAACTGTATATGCATGAGAATGATTTTTAGCCCTCGGAGGAGAGAAAAACACTGAGAGTCAGAGAGAGGGATTTAGTCATAGCAGGATATATAATGGATGGTTTATGGTAAGAAAGGGGGAGAAGACAGGTTCAGAGAAAATGAGACTTCGTTAAAGAGATGAATATTTGATTTAATCTGGACTCCTTTGGAATATCAATTCATTTCTGTCTGTGCACCTTAATGTGCTGCCGGTATCAAACTCTTCAGAACAGAAGATGCCGCTCAGCGTTTCTGGCATCTCTTTCATTTTCAGGAGAGTTAATAAAAAGATAAAAACCTCCGTGAATTCCCAAATGGAACAAAAAGCACATCAAGCCACATCGTCTGGAAACCAGGGGAAGACATTATTTGGTCTCCAGAACGAGACACATGGGAGGGAACACAACAAGAAGAGGAGAGAGAGATGGAGAAAATAATAAAAGAGCTCAGCATACGGGGGAAAGAATAACTCAAGGTGAGAGGACTGACACTCAGAGCGGTGAACATAAAAGCTGCTGTGAGCAACTGGCTGGATCAGCGTGAAGACAAGAAACAGGGAGGAACAGCTGGCCCGTCCACGTCTGAAGGAATGAAATCACGTGACTGCATTTTCAAAACTTGCAAATTACTTTGTCTTTAAAAACGACTCTCAGCACGTATCACATTCCCCCCTCCAAAACTTTGATTTATGTTTATATTAAACATTGAACATATAACTTGTCCTAAGTTAGCTAACATCTTCTCGTAGACGATTTTGCTTACTTCAAGCTGTTTCACGTGTTTACGCTAAGCTAAGCTAACAAGCAGGAGGAAGCCTCATGTGTGGTGTCAATCTTCTTGTCTAATTCTCAGCATGAAAACCGATGAGTGCGTTTCCAAAGATGCTTTTTAAATAGTCTATCAAATTGAAACTATTTATTAATATATACAACTACTTTTATTTGGAGACAGGGGAATTAAAGAGAAGTTAAACTTACAATTTAGATTATTACGATTTTTAAAGTCAGTATTTGTGTACATGGACACTGCTATTCTGATATTAACATGATTAAGTGTGAATAAGACACTGCCATGCTTTTTTAAAACCAGAATAATGTCAAACTCAGAATAATTTGGACACACTTAGTCACGTCATGTAGATAAGAATGTCTTCTCACAATGTAATATTTTATTAGTAACTCATGTAAACAATACAATCGATATCAGTTCTTGTTCAGAAGAAGGTCAACAGTCAGAAGTAACACATCAGCCTCTGTACTGGATCAGCACTATAACCCCCCATGCCACATTGATCCAGACTAAAAGTTCACTTGGCAGTAAAATACATTTGGATTCCCTTCTTTTTAACGGTGGGTCACGCAGACCTGGGTCACTGCAACATGCCGGCCCTCTAACTTCTGTTTGCACTTGATTGATAACAAACAAACATACAAATCGTCCTGGACGGGAGCTGGATGACAAAGAAGAGAGGTAAACTCTGATTGTGTCCCGTGAACGGAGGAAGAGGAGCTGAGCGAGAGAGAGAGAGAGAGAGAGAGAGAGAAGAACGCCAGGTCTCGAAGGGAAAGAGATGTAAGTAATTCCTCCGACCTGCGGCTCCACACAGGGAATATAGGAGCAGAGAGCTGTTCAATAATGTATTGATCTTTCTCAGCGAGCTTTTTCTTTCTTTCGGAATCTGATGTAAATGATTATCTGACAGTGTGTTGCTGCGGTAACGCACCACTGTTTATTCATGTGTGGAGGCCTGTCTCTGTCTATCCACCTGTCGGACAGCTTAAAGGGATAGTTCACCCAAAAATGAAAATTCACTCATTATCTACTCCCCACTGTGCCTCGTTCGCGATCTCCCTTTAAATCAATAAATGTGTTTTACATAGAATCATAAACATTCTTGTTATAGCGATAGAACTTGTGCAGTTTAGCTGCAGCGTTGGTGATTAACAATGAATGCACTCATGCTCCTGAATATCACATCAAGTCCCAGTGGTGTTGAAACAGAGGAAACGGAGCAGGTGTTAAACTACATCCTGATGATCAGTAATGTGGCTCCACTCCCACAATGTTTATGCACCGACAGCAGCTGGTGATGCTGAGAGGAACTAAAGGGCTTTTTTTCCAAATGGGTCAAAATTGATCACACTCAGTATTTGCTTTTATTAAGACTATTTGAAGTTGCTACTAAACTCGCTCTGAAGATTTTCTATGCTAGCACAGCTCTACACTTGGTCAACCGCGCAGGCTCGAACAGAAATGTAATTTCACAGTAGCGTTCTTTCACTGTTTTACTTTGTAAAGAGAAATCCAACTTGTAAAAGATGTTTCATCATGGTAAGGCAGTAAGTGTCTGTTTGGATTTTAAATGGACATCTCTGTTGTTTCTCTTTTTCCCGCAGCACGATGAGACGGAACCTGGCCCGACCCACTCGCTCCATCTATCTCGCTCTGGCATGTTTGTCCCTCACTCTCCATCTCCTTCTGGCATTCTTTTGTCTCTCCGTCCTCCAGACAGCCTGCGTCCTTCCCAGCTCTTCTTCATCCTCCTCTTCATTCAATCCAAGAACTGACACACGGCAGCATCAGTCTGTCTCCTCATCCTCCTCCTCCTCCTCCTCATCCTCCTCGAATAAACTGCCAACGACCTCCCGGTATGACGAGGGGCACAAACTGAACAACACTTCAGAGCAGAAAGGGACAGACTCAGTCGCTGAGAGGGATAAGAAACTGATTGGAGCAGGGAAATTGATTCCCAAGGTGAAGGGTCATTCTGCACTAGAGGCCCTGTTCAATCACCCGCTGTACAACCTGCCGCGACCAGAGCCGCAACAAGATGATTGGCTACTGAGGGTGAAGACAACAGAGGATGCAGGGGGCGTAGGAAGTGAGGAAGAAGAGCAGGAAGATGACATCAACAGTGACAGTCAGTGGTGAGTGAAAATGATTCATCATGAAATGTATCATTGTTTAAATAATGGACACATCCACTGTCCTGCATTGTCATTGAATATCTGCAGCCAGATTTGAGGTCCTGACCTTGATCATTTCTTAAGAACATACAATTCTAAGATATTCAAAAGTTAGATTTTTTAATGTGTTCCTTGTGTTTATTTGCAGGCAAAGGTAAAAACAATATTGGGCTATATGGCAACCGATGAATTTCTACTCTACAATCCTCTGCAGGCAGCAGGATTCAGAAACATGAAGTGCAAGTTTGAGCTTCATTTTTCACGATTATCCAACTTCTGAAGTGAAATATTCACACAACTATGGATTCTGATCATTTAAATAACAGAGAAGTAAATGTCATTTCCCTTTTTTGTGTAATAAAACATGAGATGAGAAATTCTGAGGTTACTTTGCAAGCTCCAAATCCGTTTATTTTACTCAGTGGCCTTTGTGTTGTAAAATAATTTAGTGACCCCATAGGCATAATTTATTTTGAATGTTAATACATTCTCCTTATTAACAATTTTACACCCGACCCTGCCTGTTTACAACCTCCCCCTCTTCTCCTGAAGGCAGAGTGCCAGTCAGGAGGAAGGCTTCGACAGAGTCTCTTGGACCAGCGACGCAGAGACTCACCCTCCCTGGCTTCGGTTTCACCTGGGCATCTCTCGCTGGGAGCTGTACAACAGGAAGGATCCCAACCTGGCCCAAGTGACTCACTATTTGGCAACGCAACGTATCCTCGGCGCTGGTGAGCAAATGAGGGGAGGCAGGGGGAAACGGGTGAGAGGACAGAGAGAAGAAAGAACATGGCCTGGGAAAGGTACACGGAGACACGTTAGAGAGAGGAAGGATAATTGAGTCTTTTTATCTTTTTGTTCCTACAATACGACTTGAATCTCCAGCCAAGCAGAATTACTTCTCACCGGCACAGTGGTTGGTAATGAAACAGACAATATACTGCAGACATCATTCTTTATTCATTCCCAGAGTAGGAGAGTGGCCTCACTGTGCATGTTCTGCCAAAACCCGAATAACCAAAACAGCCTGAGCCACAACCTGTTTACATATGAAAGCTCTGAATCTGTATTCTGCACCATGTTAGGCTTTCAACTAAAATAATGCGTTTCAGACGATAGCATTCCTGCTCTGACTTTAACTATCAGCTTCTGTTTGGTTAAACACAGTCAGAACGTTGCAAATCGTGCTGGTTTCTCATTTTAACTCTGATCTATGCACACACACAACACATGCTGGACTGAGAGAGAGCCAGAGGCAAAGAGTATTTACTGAATTTCTCACTAAGCGAACGCAGTCCACTGTGACATCAGGTTCGTATTTAGAACAAGAAGGATCACGTGTTCGAGAAGCACATCCACAGCGCCGGTGAAGCGATAAATACATACGTGAAGTTCCACGGAATGAAAGAACAAACCCAGAAGGATTGGGCACGATGTGCGATGACCCACAATCCCTTTGGGTCGCAGAGTGAGAGCTGGAAAAAGGTAGAAAAGCAAACAAGGCAAACAGTGGGAGGCATGTGGACCATGAATTAATTTTTCATGAGTGAGCGTAATTTATATTACAGCACATCTATGGCGTGGATGTTATAACATGGAGAGGATGCTATTACACACTCAGACACCTCTGCTTACACAGAACAAATTACACAAATACAAAGTTAAACACAATTATAATTGTGTGACAGCAGGCAAATGTGTAACTCAAATTATGTATCGTGGTAGGGTCATAAATATAATCCACCCACAGACTTGTATTATCTCAACACCTACACACACACACACGCACACGTACACAAGTACACACGCTTGCTGCGTGCACACACACAAACACACAGGCACACATCTCTCCTAGCATCGCCACATGCACGCTGTCATTGTGTGTTTGCTCAGACTCCCTGTCTCCGTCTTCAGCTGCAGAATGAATCTTGTATCGGGGTTTGTGTTATACGTTGCAAATCAAGTTCTAACCTCAGCTACAGGCAGGTTTTTTTCAGTGTCGTCCCTTTTTGGACATTTGCACATTGAAATGTTTAAATTCATCAGTTAGAAAAAGAGGTTACAGCCTAAATAAATATGGCAGGAATTGATCATTTCCTGCATTTGCTCGTTCATGACTGGCTCACTTGAAATAAAGAGAAATAATAAATAATAATGACAATACACAATGTATAAAATTCACTCATTCCAACTGTGTGTGTCTGGATCTCAGCCAAGGTAAATGAGAGAAAATTATTTGTGGTTATTAAACTGTGAATATGTGATATGTATTTGTTGTTAATGCTCATGATATTATAAATGATATCTGTAAGTAATCCTCTTTGTTTTCTAAATGCTCTCAGTTCTCTGAATGTCTTTCAGTTCAGAAGACAGGAGGCACCCAGCTCAAACTGCTCATATCGTTCCCAAACTACGGACAAGCTCTGCTCAAACCGATGAAGTAAGACCACACTGTCCAAACACTGACTGACTGACTCTTCATCAGGCTGAAACATAAGTCTTAGTAATAATTAGACAACCCATTGCAGCACACTTACACGTACGTCAGCAAATAGCCTCGAGCATTTCTGTTTCTCTGTGTGTTTCTGTTTTGCACAGACAGTCCAGAGACACAGAGACGGACGTGAACCTCTTCTACTTCTCAGACTTTGAGAGACACAACGCAGAGATCGCTGCCTTCCACCTTGACAGGTACAGATGTTCGATCGCTCCCTCAGCCGGCGGCAGGTAGACAGACCACTCTGTTACCAGCAGGTCACCGCTCACACACCGGAATCATTTATTCATGAGGGCTGCTTGTCTCGGAGATACGAGTAAAGAATAAAACAAAATTAATGTGGTAATAAAGTTCTGCTGAGGAAATCAATAGGAAGTGTCAACACTGAGTCATAAGGTACAGACGACTCCTGCACTGGTTTTATTTCTCATTCACTCACTGCACACCTGCCTGAGTCAGCAACATAAGTCACAGCCGAGCCAGACTCGCCCTCGCCGAAACACAAAGAGGGAAAACACATCACTCTGACTTTGGCTTCACTCCCCCGCCTCTGAAACTGCACCAGAGCACATCACTGATCTTCAGACATCATCTGTTCACCTGTTGCACCCTGACCTCCTCATCCAGGACTGAGATTATTACTCTGTGTTTTTTATCCGGGTCATTTTCAGGGTGTCTTTCTCGTGTTAAAGTTTGTCTCTGTTTCCGTGTCTCCATCTTGTCCAGGTTGCTGGGCTTCAACCGGATCCCTCCAGTGGTCGGTCGACTCATCAATGTGACCACGGAGATCAGAGAGATAACCACCGACCGCAAGCTGTCCAGGACCTTCTTCTCTTCCCCAGGTGTTTGTGTGTCTGTGTGTGTCTGTGTCAAGGCTGCACACATTTCTTATATCGCCCTCACAAACCAGTGTAAGGACATGTGACTGACTGCACCTCTCTGACCCCCTCCAGTCGGGAACGTGTGTTTCTATGGTCAGTGCGAGTACTACTGCTCCACAGAGACCCCGGTGTGCGGTCGGCCTCACGCACTGGAGGTGTCTCTGGCTGCGATGCTGCCCGACCTCGACCTCGCCCCCCGCAGGTCCTGGAGGTCGCCATGGAGACGATCGTACAGCCGCACCAAGCTGGCACAGTTGGTTCCCTTCCATAAAGCTTACTGTATACTTTACTATATATTAAAATATTACTTTAAAGGATAAATACCACTTACCTTTATACATGTGACAGTGGACAGATTATAAAAACTCTTTTTTTTTAGGTTTCTTGTATTGTGTCTTACTTGAAGCTGGGAATCGTGTGATTTTACTGCACTCTAGTGGCCTGAAATGCATCAGTACACTAAATGAGAACAGACAGACAGACAGACAGACAGACAGACAGACAGACAGACAGACAGACAGACAGACAGACAGACAGACAGACAGACAGACAGACAGACAGACAGACAGACAGACAGACAGACAGACAGACAGACAGACAGACAGACAGACAGACAGACAGACAGACAGACAGACAGACAGACAGACAGACAGACAGACAGATAGACAGATAGACAGATAGATAGATAGATAGATAGATAGATAGATGATAGATGGATAGATAGATAGATAGATAGATAGATAGATAGATAGATAGATAGATAGATAGATAGACAGATAGACAGATAGACCGATAGATAGATAGATAGATAGATAGATGATAGATGGATAGATAGATAGATAGATAGATAGATAGATAGATAGATAGATAGATAGATAGATAGATAGATAGATAGATAGATAGATAGATAGATAGATAGATAGATAGATAGATAGATAGATAGATAGATAGATAGATAGATAGATAGATAGATAGATAGATAGATAGATAGATAGATAGATAGATAGATAGATAGATAGATAGATAGATAGATAGGTAGATAGATAGGTAGATAGGTAGATAGATAGGTAGATAGATAGGTAGATAGGTAGATAGGTAGATAGGTAGATATATAGATAGATAGATAGATAGATAGATAGATAGATAGATAGATAGATAGATAGATAGATAGATAGATAGATAGATAGATAGATAGATAGATAGATAGATAGATAGATAGATAGATAGATAGATAGATAGATAGATAGATAGATAGATAGATAGATAGATAGATAGATAGATAGATAGATAGATAGATAGATAGATAGATAGATAGATAGATAGATAGATAGATAGATAGATAGATAGATAGATAGATAGATAGATAGATAGATAGAACGGTACTCCTCAGTACATATACACGTTTACTTTGTCCTGGTGAAGCATCCTGTTGTTCCCAGGTGGGAGAAGGACCTGAACTACTGTGACAAAGTCAAAAAGACGCCGCCTTACAACCACGGCACCAGACTGGTGGACGTCATAGACATGGCTGTGCTGGACTTCCTCATGGGTCAGTCTCTGGATTTTAAACTCCCAGCAGTCAACTGGTTTGCAGCATGAGGAGTATTTTTGTTTACGTAAAATAGATTTTTAATAGTGAATGTTTTATTTCTCAAAGGCAACATGGATAGACATCACTACGAGACTTTTGAGAAGTTCGGCAATGAGACTTTTGTGCTGCATCTGGATAATGGGCGGGCGTGAGTGATCAGGTTTATCGAGTTTCAATGAACAAGTTGCGTCTGTCAGCCGAATACTACGCGGAAGATTCTCTGCAGCAGGCAACAACAACATCTTTCATTCCTGCCTTTGTTGAGGCAGGAATATCATTGAAGTCACATTCTAGTGACGAACTGAAGTTACACAATGTTCTCTTACAGGTTTGGGCGTCACTCCCGGGATGAGTCGTCTATTCTTGCTCCGTTGCGACAGTGCTGCAGGTAAAAACAACAACCACACAAATAGTATGAACGTTTCAAAGTGTGACGCAGACGACTTAAGCCTGGCGGGAAGTGAACATAATTAAAGGACCCGGGGAACTTGAATTACCATTTAAAGTTCTTACTCACTGTTTCGATTCAGCATCTCTTAAGTTTCTCTTTGTGACCTTCTTCTCCACCTCACTTCGTAGGATACGTCGCTCCACCCTCCTCCGCTTGCGTCTCTTGTGCCTTCCCGCCTTCCGTCTGAGTGACGTCCTGCGGGAGTCGCTGGCTCAGGACCCCCTGGCCGGGGGGGCCCCACTCCTGTCCGAGCCGCACCTTTCTGCTTTGGACCGCCGCCTCGCAACCGTCCTGCAGGTGGTGCAGACCTGTCAGGATCAGCACAGCGATGTCCTTTACAACGACTTGGAAGGATATGATGGAGAATAGGATCAACAGCCTGACTGAGGAAAAAGAACAACAATAAATTATATATATATGCATCATATCTGTGGTGACTCATTATTTATAGCTATAAAGGTTGTATCCCTATTTAAACCAAAGACTTCTGTTGTCAAGGTCAAACCCCAATAACTCCAAACGAGAAGGTACCTGGTGAAATATTAGCAGTATTATATATATATATATATATATATTCAAGGCATTTGTGGGCCTGCTCTCTCACCACCTCTTGACTTATACAGAAAGTAATTGGACATTCCTCTCTGCGTTCTCAGAACTTCTTTTTACTTTCTGCTCCAAATGCCCGAACAGAAACTGGAAAAGGGGCTTTTGCTTATCCTGCACATTCAGAACCTAAAGTTCAACTAATGAACGTCTTTAGAACGAGGATGAAGGAACTGGATGTGAATGATTGTATACAGATGCACACACAGGCAGACAAAATTGTAAGCCATAAAAAATAATAAAAATATATAATAAAAATATATAAAGTCTGAAATCAGCTGTACTGACAGCATATCATGTCATGTCGACAAAAATAAACATTAATGATGTCCACAATCGGGGTGATTCTACCTCTATATTGTTCTTTCTTCTCCTCCACTACTTTGCTGCGCTTTCTGAATCTTGCACCTGATAATTTAATCCTTTTTTGACTGATCTTCGACTCTTAACACCCCCCCCCCACACACACACACACACACACACACACACACACACAAACACAAGAGAGTATGTGCTTGTGTGTTTCTGTCTGTTTAGACACAACTGACAAATGTGTGGATTAAGTACATAATTGAAGATCGGGAAATTTCATCATGTGGCGGCAATAATCTGGGAAATGAAACTCCAGGAGAACAGCGGAGAAATCGAAAGTATGGGATGTATATTTAATCATGTATATAATATATCACTTATATCGTTTGAAATATATCAATTTTCAGTGTGTTTTCCGGCCCGATTTGCTCGCCGCGAGCGAAAACAATAGAACAGACCCTTAAACCATCGCTGCAGATCGCGAGCCGGCCGCGGAGCTTCCCGCTGCTTCCCGGCACAACGCTGCCGGTGTGAACAGCCCAATTATTTAACATGGGCACAGAAAGGAGGCGGACCGCTTTCGTGGCGCTTTGCGGCGCTTCTATCTCCGGTGCGTCCCCGGGTTTAGAAGATGATGTTGTGATGAGAATGTATTGGTTTATATTGCATGTGTCATGTCATGATAAATCAGTCTCTTGTGCCGCCCTCTCTGCATTTTGCGCCCTAGGCGACCGCCTATTTTTCCTATGCCAGGAGCCGCCCCTGTGTTTGTGGCTGCGTGGCCTGAGTCTTGGAACGTGGAGGTGATTCTTTGGTTCTTTACATCCTGCTTTGTGCTGTTTCTTATCAGTATCTGTTTCTCTCTGGGCTGCCTGTCTTGTCCTGTGTCCATTGAAAAATAACCTCAATCTTCCTGGTTGAATAAAGTTTAATAAACTTTGCTACACAAATAAACTTCCCTTCGATGAAAGCCTGTGATGTGTGCAGTGGTGCCCCCTGGCGCTCTGGACAGGAACTGCGACTTCACGCAAAACATTTCAAACTAGTTTCACTTTCCCAACGTCACTGGAGAAACCATTTGTGGGCAGATCTTCAGGAGAAGATATGCCAAGATATACACCGGACTCAATCTCCACACCTGGAGTCCCCACAGACTGTTGACCTGTCAGATCCTCTGTCTCACATCTGGACTCGTTGAGTCCCTCCGTGATGGACCCGCTGCATGGAGAACCCGGCCACGTTCCTCCGCCAATTGCGGGACCACGACCTGATCCCGGAGGACAGGTACACGGTGAGAGAGGCTGCGCGCGCGGACACACACACACACACACACACACACACACACACACACACACACACACAAACACACACACACACGCACACACACACACACACACACATATTCTTCATACGGGTCCTTATTGGATGAAACGCGCGCCCACGTGTGAGAGTGGGAAATATGATATAAAACTGAAGATAAATAATAAATCAATTAAAGAGGTTTGTTTTATTTGTCTTGTGCAGTTTTATAATTTGTGATAGATTTCCAGTCTTTGGGTCACATGACATTGAAGCCATTGAAAAGATTGAAATTAGTTTTTTTTTTCAATTATTTATTTTGTATGAAAAATTAAATGATGGACTATACAGACTATCATGAATGAATTATATAATAGTGTGTGTGTGTTTGTAGAAAGTGAGTGGCATGAAGAAAAAAGAAAACAAGAGCACAGCCCTGTATGACGTGCTGGACAGTGTGGAGCGGGAGCGATCCCAGCACATCCACCGGTTCTGGAGATGTGTTTTCAAAGACACCATCCTGAACGTCTACCCAACCCTGCGACTCATCGTTAGCGTGTTAACTGATTGTGATTCTGTCCACTGTGTTTATCTGCTCACATCCCACCTCTTTAACTGTTTCAATACTAGTCTAAGAATTGATTTAAAAAAAAAAAAAAAAAAAAATTCTAGTCTTTTCATGGTGTCTTCTTTAAACATAAAGGCCTTTCAGTATTAATGTAATGAGAGAAGAGGTGAGATCATTCTTTCACTGACGCCTTCAAAAAAGTAGTTTCTTTGTTTTAATGTGAACCTTGTTTTCATTACTCATCCGACATTTCATGTAATTGCAGGATTTTTCGAAAAGGAGAAGGAAGAGACAGATAAGAGGAAAAGGAAGGAGCGCTCTGAAGTTGAGGAGGAAGAGAAGGAGCAGGTGAGCTCAGTAAAAAAGAAGAGGAGGCTGTTGAGGAGGAGCATGTACGAGGAGGATGATGAGGAGCAGCAGCCAAGTCCTTCCTCTGAGCTGACTCCAGATCGGAGGAAAAAGTCAGAGAAAGTCTGTAAGTTACCTCTCATGTAGCCTTACTTAGAGCACCTGAAAGTTTGACTGCTGTAAAGTGCACTTTAGACCTCCTGCAAGAACATGTGCATTTTCTCATCCTAAATTTCTCCTACATAACTTTCTTACGGTGAGTTTGTACGAAACATGCAGATTCAACAAAAGCTTCTTACCCAGAAAAGTGTGTGAACCTGATGAACTCTGAACGGCAAGTTAACACAAATCTGTTTAAAGAAGGAAATCTTAACTAAACATTGTGTTCAAACTTCCCAGCATCTCCGATAAAGAAAGGAGAGAAAAGGGACATTTGGACTTTGCCACTTCATAAGACTCAGCTTCCTGTGACCTGTGGATCCCAGGAGGGGATTCTGAGCAGGGAGCGCCTGGCCAAAGGTCAGAGGTTCTAAAGGAATAATTGTTTCATTACTTGAATTAAAAATGGAGGAAAAGTTTATTGTGGACATTTTATCTGCTGGGATTTTAGATATAACTGATATGACTGTGACAATGAAAACATTTAATTTCCTCCGTGTGTCTCAGGGGAGAAGTGCATTATGTCCCAGAAACAGTGGTTTACTCCCAGTGAATTTGAGAGGTTTTCAGGGAAGGGAAGCTCGAGGAAATGGAAGTCCAGCATTAAGTATAAGGGTTCCCCCCTGGCAAGACTTATAAAGGTTTGTTGAAAAGCAATTCTTATTCTATAATATACACAAATCACTTCACACACTATTTGTGGTAAAGATTGTTTTCCTTGTTTTTCTATTTCTATTCAGGACGGGCACCTGAAATCAGTGGGATACAAAAGACGCAATAAAACTGAATCAAGACCGGTGAAAACATCTTGAATAGAAAAATAACTAAAGTCAGACTCAGTATCATCTTGTTATCATTTGTTCTTATCTGGGCTATTTCTTCCTATTTCTCCCCTGCAGGCCAAGAGATCCCTGTTTCCATCTGATGGTGCAACCACAGGTTTGTATTTGTGCTAAACACTGATTATTGAAAAAGTTAGTATTTTTAGATACCAAAGCATCTGCTAATTGCAGGTAAAAGATTAAAATGTCATTATGTTATAATAGGCAGTGCATTTTCCAATGTCATTGTTATGCTTAAAATGTGTTTATTTAAGAGAGAAAACAGGAGAGGTGAAATACCCTCAAATTCGCTTTGTCCTTTTTTAGTGTCTGAGGAAGACAAAGAGAATGATGATGATGATGATGATGATGATGATGATGATGATGATGATGATGATGATGATGATGATGATGATGATGATGATGATGATGATGATGATGATGATGAAAATGAGGAGGGTGACCTGGAAAACCATGAGGACCAGGTTCCTTATAGCAGCAATGAAGGTTCTACGGACGTCACAGGTGCTTGTTTATATGAAGATACATTTATGCTGAGAAGAGTTCAAGTTTCTCAAACTCTCAGCATGTGTCCTTTGCAGATGAAGACGGAGCGACTGAGAACCAGACAGAGCCAGAAGTGGGCAAAGTCTTCAAAGTGACATGTGGAGGTGAAGCTGGGACTTTACACCAAAAACAATTTGCATCAGGTAACGTTCACCATTGAATGTGGCACTTGAGGAAAAGTCAGGTGATCGCAGAAGTTGTCGAATATTAGTTGTTGTATTTTTGTTTTATGTGTAACGCTGTGAACTAAACCGACCAAACCAACACGTCCCATCCGATCTTCTCTTTCTCCACCAGGGAAAGGGTGGAGAAAGTGTGGATGGGGGGGGGTTTAATAATGAGAGGAAAACCTGGGAAATTGAAACTCCAGGAAAACAGAAGGGAAATCCAAAGTATGGGATGCATATTTGATCATTTATATAATATACAATAAGTCATTTATATCGTTTAAAGTCATTTTTCAGAGTGTTTCCTTGCGCGATTCTCAGTTACAAAGTGTTTTTTTGGAGAGAAATACTGAATAAATACATCATGTTTTCAAACTCAAAAATAATTGTTTGAATAATCATGATTTCAATATTGTCCAAAATAATCATGATTATCAGTTTTTCCATCATCGAGCAGCCCTAAGGCAATGTATTTCCCCATGTCATTTGTATGCTTAAAATGTATTTATTTTGAGAGAGAAAACAGCAGATTGAGCGTCTTCATTGTAAATGTAGAAGGAACCACTGATATGTACATGAAAAGGTGAAATACCCTCAAATTCGCTTCGTCCTTTTTCAGTGTCTGAGGAAGACGAAGAGGCTGATGATGATGATGATGATGATGATGATGAAGTGAGTGAATTAGTGGATGAGGAGGATGACCAGGAAAACCAGGAGGACTCAGGTGTTTCTAATAGCAAGAATGAAAGTTCTCCGGACGTCACAGGTGCTTGTTTATATGAAGATACATTTATGCTGAGAAGAGTTCAAGTTTCTCAAACTCTCGGCATGTGTCCTTTGCAGATGAAGAAGGAGCGACTGAGAACCAGACGGAGCCAGAAGTGGGCAAAGTCTTCAAAGTGACATGTGGAGGTGAAGCTGGGACTTTACACCAAAAACAATTTGCATCAGGTAACGTTCACCATTGAATGTGGCGCTTGAGGAAAAGTCAAGTGATCGAAGAAGTTGACGAATATTAGTTGTATTTTTGTTTTATGTGTAACGCTGTGAACTAAACCAACCAAACCAACACGTCCCATCCGATCTTCTCTTTCTCCACCAGGGAAAGGGTGGAGAAAGTGTGGGGGGGGGGTTTAATAATGAGGGGAAAATCTGAGAAATTGAAACTCCAGGAAAACAGAAGGGAAATCCAAAGTATGGGATGCATATTTGATCATTTATATAATATACAATAAGTCATTTATATCGTTTAAAGTCCTTTTTCAGAGTGTTTTCTGGGGCGTTTCTCAGTTACAAAGTGTTTTTTTGGAGAGAACTACTGAATAAATGCATCATGTTTTCAAACTCGAAAATAATCGTTTGAATAATCATGATTTCAATATTGTCCAAAATAATCATGATTATCATTTTTTCCATAATCGAGCAGCCCTAAGGCAATGTATTTCCCCATGTCATTTTTATACTTAAAATGTATTTATTTTAAGGGAGAAAAGCAGCAGATTGAGCGTCTTAATTGTAACTGTAGAAGGAACCACTGATATGTACATGAAAAGGTAAAATTCCCTCAAATTCGCTTCGTCCTTTTCCAGTGTCTGAGGAACACGAAGAGGCTGATGATGAGGATGATGATGATGATGATGATGATGATGATGATGATGATGATGATGATGATGATGATGATGATGATGATGATGATGATGATGATGATGATGATGATGATGATGATGATAATAAGGATGAGGAGGAAGACCTGGAAAACCAGGTCTACCGGGTTCCTTTTCGCCGCAGTGAAAGTTCTTCGGACGTCACAGGTGCTTGTTTATATGAAGATACATTTATGCTGAGAAGAGTTCAAGTTTCTTAAACTCTCAGCATGTGTCCTTTGCAGATGAAGACGGAGCGACTGAGAACCAGACAGAGCCAGAAGTGGGCAAAGTCTTCAAAGTGACATGTGGAGGTGAAGCTGGGACTTTACACCAAAAACAATTTGCATCAGGTAACGTTCACCATTGAATGTGGCGCTTGAGGAAAAGTCAAGCGATCGCAGAAGTTGACGAATATTAGTTGTATTTTTGTTTTATGTGTAACGCTGTGAACTAAACCAACCAAACCAACACGTCCCATCCGATCTTCTCTTTCTCCACCAGGGAAAGGGTGGAGAAAGTGTGGGGGGGGGGGTTTAATAATGAGGGGAAAATCTGAGAAATTGAAACTCCAGGAAAACAGAAGGGAAATCCAAAGTATGGGATGCATATTTGATCATTTATATAATATACAATAAGTCATTTATATCGTTTAAAGTCCTTTTTCAGAGTGTTTTCTGGGGCGTTTCTCAGTTACAAAGTGTTTTTTTGGAGAGAACTACTGAATAAATGCATCATGTTTTCAAACTCGAAAATAATCGTTTGAATAATCATGATTTCAATATTTTCCAAAATAATCATGATTATCATTTTTTCCATAATCGAGCAGCCCTAAGGCAATGTATTTCCCCATGTCATTTTTATACTTAAAATGTATTTATTTTAAGGGAGAAAAGCAGCAGATTGAGCGTCTTAATTGTAACTGTAGAAGGAACCACTGATATGTACATGAAAAGGTAAAATTCCCTCAAATTCGCTTCGTCCTTTTCCAGTGTCTGAGGAACACGAAGAGGCTGATGATGAGGATGATGATGATGATGATGATGATGATGATGATGATGATGATGATGATGATGATGATGATGATGATGATGATGATGATGATGATGATGATGATGATGATGATGATGATGATGATGATGATGATGATGATGATAATAAGGATGAGGAGGAAGACCTGGAAAACCAGGTCTACCGGGTTCCTTTTCGCCGCAGTGAAAGTTCTTCGGACGTCACAGGTGCTTGTTTATATGAAGATACATTTATGCTGAGAAGAGTTCAAGTTTCTTAAACTCTCAGCATGTGTCCTTTGCAGATGAAGACGGAGCGACTGAGAACCAGACAGAGCCAGAAGTGGGCAAAGTCTTCAAAGTGACATGTGGAGGTGAAGCTGGGACTTTACACCAAAAACAATTTGCATCAGGTAACATTCACCATTGAATGTGGCGCTTGAGGAAAAGTCAGGTGATCGCAGAAGTTGTCGAATATTAGTTGTATCTTTGTTCTATGTGAAACGCTGTGAACTAAACCGACCAAACCAACACATCCAATCCGATCTTCTCTTTCTCCACCAGGGAAAGGGTGGGGAAAGTGTGTGTGTGTGTGTGGGGGGGGGACATTTAATAATGATAATGAGAGGAAAATCTGGGAAATTGAAACTCCATGAAAACAGAAGGGAAATCCAAAGTATGGGATGCATATTTGATCATTTATATAATATACAATAAGTCATTTATATCGTTTAAAGTCATTTTTCAGAGTGTTTCCTTGCGCGATTCTCAGTTACAAAGTGTTTTTTTGGAGAGAAATACTGAATAAATACATCATGTTTTCAAACTCAAAAATAATTGTTTGAATAATCGTGATTTCAATATTGTCCAAAATAATCATGATTATCAGTTTTTCCATCATCGAGCAGCCCTAAGGCAATGTATTTCCCCATGTCATTTGTATGCTTAAAATGTATTTATTTTGAGAGAGAAAACAGCAGAATGAGCGTCTTCATTGTAAATGTAGAAGATACCACTGATATGTACATGAAAAGGTGAAATACCCTCAAATTCGCTTCGTCCTTTTTCAGTGTCTGAGGAAGACGAAGAGGCTGATGATGATGATGATGATGATGATGATGATGAAGTGAGTGAATTTGTGGATGAGGAGGATGACCAGGAAAACCAGGAGGACTCAGGTGTTTCTAATAGCAACAATGAAAGTTCTCCGGACGTCACAGGTGCTTGTTTATATGAAGATACATTTATGCTGAGAAGAGTTCAAGTTTCTTAAACTCTCAGCATGTGTCCTTTGCAGATGAAGACGGAGCGACTGAGAACCAGACAGAGCCAGAAGTGGGCAAAGTCTTCAAAGTGACATGTGGAGGTGAAGCTGGGACTTTACACCAAAAACAATTTGCATCAGGTAACATTCACCATTGAATGTGGCGCTTGAGGAAAAGTCAGGTGATCGCAGAAGTTGTCGAATATTAGTTGTATCTTTGTTCTATGTGAAACGCTGTGAACTAAACCGACCAAACCAACACATCCAATCCGATCTTCTCTTTCTCCACCAGGGAAAGGGTGGGGAAAGTGTGTGTGTGTGTGTGGGGGGGGGACATTTAATAATGATAATGAGAGGAAAATCTGGGAAATTGAAACTCCATGAAAACAGAAGGGAAATCCAAAGTATGGGATGCATATTTGATCATTTATATAATATACAATAAGTCATTTATATCGTTTAAAGTCATTTTTCAGAGTGTTTCCTTGCGCGATTCTCAGTTACAAAGTGTTTTTTTGGAGAGAAATACTGAATAAATACATCATGTTTTCAAACTCAAAAATAATTGTTTGAATAATCGTGATTTC
Source organism: Limanda limanda (assembly GCF_963576545.1). Taxonomy (NCBI): domain Eukaryota; kingdom Metazoa; phylum Chordata; class Actinopteri; order Pleuronectiformes; family Pleuronectidae; genus Limanda; species Limanda limanda. Next base: position 14,423,946 of record NC_083652.1, read on the forward strand.
AATATTGTCCAAAATAATCATGATTATCAGTTTTTCCATCATCGAGCAGCCCTAAGGCAATGTATTTCCCCATGTCATTTGTATGCTTAAAATGTATTTATTTTGAGAGAGAAAACAGCAGAATGAGCGTCTTCATTGTAAATGTAGAAGATACCACTGATATGTACATGAAAAGGTGAAATACCCTCAAATTCGCTTCGTCCTTTTTCAGTGTCTGAGGAAGACGAAGAGGCTGATGATGATGATGATGATGATGATGAAGTGAGTGAATTTGTGGATGAGGAGGATGACCAGGAAAACCAGGAGGACTCAGGTGTTTCTAATAGCAACAATGAAAGTTCTCCGGACGTCACAGGTGCTTGTTTATATGAAGATACATTTATGCTGAGAAGAGTTCAAGTTTCTCAAACTCTCGGCATGTGTCCTTTGCAGATGAAGAAGGAGCGACTGAGAACCAGACGGAGCCAGAAGTGGGCAAAGTCTTCAAAGTGACATGTGGAGGTGAAGCTGGGACTTTACACCAAAAACAATTTGCATCAGGTAACGTTCACCATTGAATGTGGCGCTTGAGGAAAAGTCAAGCGATCGCAGAAGTTGACTAATATTAGTTGTATTTTTGTTTTATGTGTAACGCTGTGAACTAAACCAACCAAACCAACACGTCCCATCCGATCTTCTCTTTCTCCACCAGGGAAAGGGTGGAGAAAGTGTGGGGGGGGGGATTTAATAATTAGGGGAAAATCTGAGAAATTGAAACTCCAGGAAAACAGAAGGGAAATCCAAAGTATGGGATGCATATTTGATCATTTATATAATATACAATAAGTCATTTATATCGTTTAAAGTCATATTTCAGAGTGTTTTCTGGGGCGTTTCTCAGTTACAAAGTGTTTTTTTGGAGAGAACTACTGAATAAATGCATCATGTTTTCAAACTCGAAAATAATCGTTTGAATAATCATGATTTCAATATTGTCCAAAATAATCATGATTATCATTTTTTCCATAATCGAGCAGCTCTAAGGCAATGTATTTCCCCATGTCATTTTTATACTTAAAATGTATTTATTTTAAGGGAGAAAAGCAGCAGATTGAGCGTCTTAATTGTAACTGTAGAAGGAACCACTGATATGTACATGAAAAGGTGAAATACCCTTAAATTCGCTTCATCCTTTTTCAGTGTCTGAGGAAGACGAAGAGGCTGATGATGATGATGATGATGATGATGATGATGATGAAAATAAGGATGAGGAGGAAGACCTTGAAAACCAGGTCTACCGGGTTCCTTCTAGCAGCAATGAAGGTTCTCCGGACGTCACAGGTGCTTGTTTATATGAAGATACATTCATGCTGAGAAGAGTTCAAGTTTCTTAAACTCTCAGCATGTGTCCTTTGCAGATGAAGACGGAGCGACTGAGAACCAGACAGAGCCAGAAGTGGGCAAAGTCTTCAAAGTGACATGTGGAGGTGAAGCTGGGACTTTACACCAAAAACAATTTGCATCAGGTAACATTCACCATTGAATGTGGCGCTTGAGGAAAAGTCAGGTGATCGCAGAAGTTGTCGAATATTAGTTGTATCTTTGTTCTATGTGAAACGCTGTGAACTAAACCGACCAAACCAACACATCCAATCCGATCTTCTCTTTCTCCACCAGGGAAAGGGTGGGGAAAGTGTGTGTGTGTGTGTGGGGGGGGGGACATTTAATAATGATAATGAGAGGAAAATCTGGGAAATTGAAACTCCAGGAAAACAGAAGGGAAATCCAAAGTATGGGATGCATATTTGATCATTTATATAATATACAATAAGTCATTTATATCGTTTAAAGTCATTTTTCAGAGTGTTTCCTTGCGCGATTCTCAGTTACAAAGTGTTTTTTTGGAGAGAAATACTGAATAAATACATCATGTTTTCAAACTCAAAAATAATTGTTTGAATAATCGTGATTTCAATATTGTCCAAAATAATCATGATTATCAGTTTTTCCATCATCGAGCAGCCCTAAGGCAATGTATTTCCCCATGTCATTTGTATGCTTAAAATGTATTTATTTTGAGAGAGAAAACAGCAGATTGAGCGTCTTCATTGTAAATGTAGAAGGAACCACTGATATGTACATGAAAAGGTGAAATACCCTCAAATTCGCTTTGTCCTTTTTCAGTGTCTGAGGAAGACGAAGAGGCTGATGATGATGATGATGATGATGAAGCGAGTGAATTTTAGGATGAGGAGGATGACCAGGAAAACCAGGAGGACTCAGGTGTTTCTAATAGCAACAATGAAAGTTCTCCGGACGTCACAGGTGCTTGTTTATATGAAGATACATTTATGCTGAGAAGAGTTCAAGTTTCTCAAACTCTCGGCATGTGTCCTTTGCAGATGAAGAAGGAGCGACTGAGAACCAGACGGAGCCAGAAGTGGGCAAAGTCTTCAAAGTGACATGTGGAGGTGAAGCTGGGACTTTACACCAAAAACAATTTGCATCAGGTAACGTTCACCATTGAATGTGGCGCTTGAGGAAAAGTCAAGCGATCGCAGAAGTTGACTAATATTAGTTGTATTTTTGTTTTATGTGTAACGCTGTGAACTAAACCAACCAAACCAACACGTCCCATCCGATCTTCTCTTTCTCCACCAGGGAAAGGGTGGAGAAAGTGTGGGGGGGGGGATTTAATAATTAGGGGAAAATCTGAGAAATTGAAACTCCAGGAAAACAGAAGGGAAATCCAAAGTATGGGATGCATATTTGATCATTTATATAATATACAATAAGTCATTTATATCGTTTAAAGTCATATTTCAGAGTGTTTTCTGGGGCGTTTCTCAGTTACAAAGTGTTTTTTTGGAGAGAACTACTGAATAAATGCATCATGTTTTCAAACTCGAAAATAATCGTTTGAATAATCATGATTTCAATATTGTCCAAAATAATCATGATTATCATTTTTTCCATAATCGAGCAGCTCTAAGGCAATGTATTTCCCCATGTCATTTTTATATTTAAAATGTATTTATTTTAAGGGAGAAAAGCAGCAGATTGAGCGTCTTAATTGTAACTGTAGAAGGAACCACTGATATGTACATGAAAAGGTGAAATACCCTTAAATTCGCTTCATCCTTTTTCAGTGTCTGAGGAAGACGAAGAGGCTGCTGATGATGATGATGATGAAAATAAGGATGAGGAGGAAGACCTTGAAAACCAGGTCTACCGGGTTCCTTCTAGCAGCAATGAAGGTTCTCCGGACGTCACAGGTGCTTGTTTATATGAAGATACATTCATGCTGAGAAGAGTTCAAGTTTCTTAAACTCTCAGCATGTGTCCTTTGCAGATGAAGACGGAGCGACTGAGAACCAGACAGAGCCAGAAGTGGGCAAAGTCTTCAAAGTGACATGTGGAGGTGAAGCTGGGACTTTACACCAAAAACAATTTGCATCAGGTAACATTCACCATTGAATGTGGCGCTTGAGGAAAAGTCAGGTGATCGCAGAAGTTGTTGAATATTAGTTGTATCTTTGTTCTATGTGAAACGCTGTGAACTAAACAGACCAAACCAACACATCCAATCCGATCTTCTCTTTCTCCACCAGGGAAAGGGTGGGGAAAGTGTGTGTGTGTGGGGGGGGGTGGGACATTTAATAATGATAATGAGAGGAAAATCTGGGAAATTGAAACTCCAGGAAAACAGAAGGGAAATCCAAAGTATGGGATGCATATTTGATCATTTATATAATATACAATAAGTCATTTATATCGTTTAAAGTCATTTTTCAGAGTGTTTCCTGGCGCGATTCTCAGTTACAAAGTGTTTTTTTGGAGAGAAATACTGAATAAATGCATCATGTTTTCAAACTCAAAAATAATTGTTTGAATAATCGTGATTTCAATATTGTCCAAAATAATCATGATTATCAGTTTTTCCATCATCGAGAAGCCCTAAGGCAATGTATTTCCCCATGTCATTTGTATGCTTAAAATGTATTTATTTTGAGAGAGAAAACAGCAGATTGAGCGTCTTCATTGTAAATGTAGAAGGAACCACTGATATGTACATGAAAAGGTGAAATACCCTCAAATTCGCTTCGTCCTTTTTCAGTGTCTGAGGAAGACGAAGAGGCTGATGATGATGATGATGATGATGAAGTGAGTGAATTTGTGGATGAGGAGGATGACCAGGAAAACCAGGAGGACTCAGTTGTTTCTAATAGCAACAATGAAAGTTCTCCGGACGTCACAGGTGCTTGTTTATATGAAGATACATTTATGCTGAGAAGAGTTCAAGTTTCTCAAACTCTCGGCATGTGTCCTTTGCAGATGAAGAAGGAGCGACTGAGAACCAGACGGAGCCAGAAGTGGGCAAAGTCTTCAAAGTGACATGTGGAGGTGAAGCTGGGACTTTACACCAAAAACAATTTGCATCAGGTAACGCTCACCATTGAATGTGGCGCTTGAGGAAAAGTCAAGTGATCGCAGAAGTTGTCGAATATTAGTTGTATCTTTGTTTTATGTGTAACGCTGTGAACTAAACCGACCAAACCAACACGTCCCATCCGATCTTCTCTTTCTCCACCAGGGAAAGGGTGGAGAAAGTGTGTATGTGTGTGTGTGTGTGTGGGGGGGCATTTAATAATGATATTGAGAGGAAAATCGGGGAAATTGAAACTCCAGAAAAACAGAAGGGAATTCCAAAGTATGGGATGCATATTTGATCATTTATATAATATACAATCAGTCATTTATATCGTTTAAAGTCATTTTTCAGAGTGTTTCCTGGCGCGATTCTCAGTTACAAAGTTTTTTTTTAGAGAGAAATACGGAATAAATGCATCATGTTTCCAAACTCAAAAATAATTGTTTGAGTAATCGTGATTTCAATATTTTCCAAAATAATCACGGTTATGATTTTGTCCATAATCGAACAGCCCTAAGGCAATGTATTTCCCCATGTCATTTTTATGCTTAAAATGTATTTATTTTAAGGGAGAAAAGCAGCAGATTGAGCGTCTTAATTGTAAATGTAGAAGGAACCACTGATATGTACATGAAAAGGTGAAATACCCTTAAATTCGCTTCATCCTTTTCAGTGTCTGGGGAAGATGAAGAGGCTGATGATGATGATGATGATGATGATGATGATGATGATGATGATGATGATGATGATGATGATGATGATGATGATGATGATGATGATGATGATGATGATGATGATGATGATGATGATGAAGATTATAAGGATGAGGAGGAAGACCTGGAAAACCAGGTCTACCGGGTTCCTTCTAGCAGCAATGAAAGTTCTCCGGACGTCACAGGTGCTTGTTTATATGAAGATACATTTATGCTGAGAAGATTTCATTTTCTCAAACTCTCAAAGGTTCTGTCCTGGGTCCTCTCCTCTTTTCTTTGTACACCAACTCTCTCTGCTCTGTTATTCACTCGCATGGCTTTTCCTACCATAGCTATGCTGATGACACCCAACTAATCCTCTCTTTTCCTCGATCAGAAACACAGGTAGCAGCACGAATCTTTACCTGTCTGACTGACATCTCTCAGTGGATGACCGCTCACCACCTGAAGATTAACCTTGACAAGACTGAACTACTGTTCCTTCCAGGGAAAGACTCTCCCACCCACGACCTGACTATTAACTTTGACAACTCCGTGCTAACCCCCACTCACACTGCTAGGAACCTGGGTGTGACACTTGACAGCCAACTCTCACTGACTGCCAACATTACTGCAACAACACGGTCCTGTAGATTCATGCTATACAACATCCAGAGAATACGCCCCCTTCTCACTCAGAAGGCGGTGCAGGTTCTGGTCCAGGCCCTGGTCATCTCACGCCTAGACTACTGTAACTTCCTCCTGGCAGGTCTACTTGCTAGTGCCATCCGACCTTTGCAGCTCATTCAGAATGCAGCAGCTCGACTGGTTTTTAACCAACCTAAATTCACTCACACTACTCCGCTCCTCCGCTCCCTTCACTGGCTACCAGTGGCTGCCCGCATCCGGTTCAAAACACTAGTACTTGCGTACCATGCTGTGAACAGATCAGGTCCAGTTTACATCCAGGACATGGTCAAACTTTACACACCAGCACGTTCACTCCACTCTGTTTCGGCTAATCGGCTTGTTGCTCCTTCACTGCAAGCTAAACGCTCATCAAAATCACAACTGTTTGCTGTCCTAGCTCCTAAATGGTGGAATGAGCTCCCAATCGACATCCGGACATCTGACAGTTTACACATCTTCCGCAGAAAACTAAAAACACACCTCTTCCGACTGTACCTTGAATAAAATAAAAAAAAACTTACCAAAAACTAACCACTTTTGAAACTAACACTTTGGTAGCACTAAAATGGCACTTACCAATAGCACTTTGTAGTTTTGCTTTATTTCGAAGAAATTGTACTGTCTTGATTCTTGTTGTTCTGGGTTTGTTCCCTCGGGGCTGAATGCACTTATTGTAAGTCGCTTTGGATAAAAGCGTCAGCTAAATGAGATGTAATGTAATGTAATGTACATGAAAAGGTGAAATACCATTAAATTCGCTTCATCCTTTTTCACTGTCTGAGGAAGACGATGATGATGATGATCTGAGTGAATTTGTGGATGAGGAGGATGACCTGGAAAACCAGGAGGACTCGGTTGTTTCTTACAGCGACAATGAAAGTTCTACAGACGTCACAGGTGCTTGTTTATATGAAGATACATTTATGCTGAGAAGAGTTCAAGTTTCTCAAACTCTCAGCATGTGTCCGTTGCAGATGAAGACGGAGCGACTGAGAACCAGACAGAGCCAGAAGTGGGCAAAGTCTTCAAAGTGACATGTGGAGGTGAAGCTGGGACTTTACACCAAAAACAATTTGCATCAGGTAACGTTCACCATTAAATGTGGCACTTGAGGAAAGGTCAGATGATATGTTTTATGTGTAACGCTGTAAACCTAAACTAAATCGACCTAACCAACACATCCAATCCGATCTTCTCTTTCTCCACCAGGGACTCGTGGAAAGTGTATCAGAACAGAGAGGAGCTGGTTGACCCCAATAGAGTTTTTAAAGCAGGCATCAAGTCAGAAGAGCTGCTGGAAGAAAGACATCTTGTGTGAAGGAAAACCACTCTGTGCTCTCATAGAGGTATAGTGTGTTTGTGTGGGTGTTTGTGTGTATCATGGGACAAGATTGGATGCATGGATGGATGGATGAATGATGGATGGATGGAGACAGGGAGGTAGTGAGAGAGCAACAGGAAGTTTTAAGCTTGAAACACCTGAACTGTGAGACAAAGGAAGATGATGTAGATTTGTTTGTTTCAGGCTTCAGTCTTGAAGATCCACCCCCCGCTGTGTGAGTGCAGACTGTGCAAACCAAATGAAACAGATCGGGTAACTGGTTTTCATTTGTACAATTTCTGAATTGATTAACTGGTGGTGCTGCTGCGTGTTAACATACTTTCCGTCACGTGCTGTGTGTCCCGGAAGGAGAACCAGAAAAACGGAAGAGTGGTGTGTGTGAAAGAGGAGAAGCTGACCTGGAGCTTTGACAGAAGTAGGAGCCAATCAAAAGATAAACACCAATTTGAAGTATATGTGATTATTTTTTGATGCATACTAATGTACTCACATATACGCTCAACCGATCCTAAGTCCATCTCAGCTGTCAATCGTAATGTTTATATACAGTCTGTTCAATGTCGTGTTTAAGATCGATGAACAGAGCACTGATTGATGAGCAGGGTTACGTTTTGAAACTCTGTACTCAGTTGGAAAAAAGGCTTAAAAGTTACAGAGATGCAGTTTAATAGTTGTATTTTGTGACCTTTTTTTTTACAGTGTATTAATTAAAATAACTCAGGCGTCCAACTTTATCCAACTTAACTGGAGAAAGCATTTTGCAGTGTAGATTGTATTTTTTATCAGTGTAATTGAAGTTTCAGTAAACCCACTGTTCAGGTTATAACACTTCTTGTGAAGAGTGGTTATTATGGGATACTTCTTACCATGTGACAACTCAATTCAGTACTTTTTACCGTTTCACTTTCACTGTAATGACCACTGTTTTCATATTCATGTGTTTTCCTTTTCTACAAAACTTAGTGACTTCTCCTAATATACTATAAATATATGTATTTAAAAATGTATTTTCTCCAAAGCATTTGCATCATGCAAAATATCTGGATTTCCACGTCACTAAACTTAAATATTATTTGTGTCACATCTGATATGATGTAGTGTTGGGATTTTAAAATCTATATTTGTCTGTGTGTGTGTGAAGATGGGAATATAACTGAACTCTAAACAAATGCAGGAGGGTGGGGGCAGGAGCAGTTTGGGCCAGATATATGGCTTTTAGACAATCACTTACAATAACCGTTGCTGCTTGGTGTTAATCTTGAAGTTAATTAGAATGTGTGTTCGTCACAACACTGTACAATCTCAACCCTGTCTTAATAAGAGGTCTGATAAGAGCCGATGCCTGTGGAGACTGTAAATCTGTGGGATCCAATACACTGTACTTTAACTTGTTCTCATACCTCACTTTTATGTATTGAAGCAGAAATTCAGCTAATGAACGTCTTTAGAAGCAGGATGAAGGAACTGGATGTGGATGTTTGTGGCTGCTTGGCCTGAGTCTTGGAACGTGGAGGTGATTCTTTGTATCTTCACATTCTGCTTTGTGCTGTTTCTTATCAGTAGCTGTGTTTCTCTCTGGGCTGCTTGTCTTGTCCTGTGTCAACTGAAAAATAACCTCAATCTTCCTGGTTGAATAAAGTTTATTAAACTTTGCTACACAAATAAACTTCCCTTGGATGAAAACCTTTGATGTGTGCTGTGCAGTGATGCCCCCTGGTGCCCTGGACAGGAACTGCGACTTCACAAAATCATTTCAAAGTAGTTTCACTTTCACTGGAAGGAGAAAGGACAATTTGTGGGCAGATCCTCAGGAGAAGATATACCAATATATACCAAGATATACACCGGACTCAATCTCCACACCTGGAGTACCCACAGACTGTTGACCTGTCAGATCCTCTGTCTCACATCTGGCTGCACATCTGGACTCGTTGAGTCCCTCCGTGATGGACCCGCTGGCCGTCCTAAAGCCGGAGGAGCTGCTGCGCTTCTTCCATCGTCACAAAACAGAGATGTCCTGCATGAAGAACCCGGGCACGTTCCTCAGCCAACTGCGGGACCACGACCTGATCCCAGAGGACAGGTACACGGTGAGAGGGGCTGCGCGCGCGCAGACACACACACACACACACATTCCTCATACGGGTCC